>NW_016942803.1:0-609 GCF_001483705.2 Eufriesea mexicana | reverse complement strand
CTAGGATAGGATATCATTGACTTTAGTGCTGTAAACGGACATTCCGTGGACTTCTGCGCTCCAGTTTTCTATAGCATGTGCTGCTTGTCTCTCCGACGGCCAGCAATAGTGGTCTCCGCACGTTAGTTTGTGCTATGCTACGTTCGGTCATGTTTCGTTTGTTGAGGTTAGGATAGGACAGTAGGGGCTTTTGTGATGGCTTTTGTGCTATACAGTGCTGTCCGCGGATTTCTGCACTCTACCCTGTTCTAATATTTTCTGCTTGGCTCTGGGGAGGACAGCAATAATGGCCTCGGCACGTTAAGTTGTGTAATGTTATGTTCGGTTGCGTTAGGATAGGATACCTTCGACATCTGTGCTATTCGCTGAAATGCGGTGCGCTTCTGCGCACTACAGTGCTCTAGCGCATTCTGCATGTCTTCGTGGAGGCCAGTAGGTTTGGTTTCGTAATGTTAGTTTGTGTTAGGTTACGCTCGGTTATGCTACGTTTGGTGAGATTAGGATATGACGGTTCAGACATATGTGACAATAAACTGTTATACGCGAACTTCTGCGCTGTACTGTGTTCTAATATTATATGCTTGGCTCTGGGGACTCCAGCTACAGTGA
>NW_016942802.1:0-789 GCF_001483705.2 Eufriesea mexicana | reverse complement strand
AATTTGTTCGCTAATGACGTTAATAACAAAGGAAGCCTGGAATGATCAATGCATAGTGCGGTTATAACTTGAGATAGTTGAAAGTACGGTACTTACTGCAATTACCAATATAGCACATTAGCCGATAGATTGTACTGTTCATTGTTAATGCAAATTATATAACAGATCTAGACCGACAAAATAGGGATTCCCTGACCCTCGAGATATTGAGTATTTACAACGTAGTGCTGAGTACAGCCATCATCACAGTAATGTTGCCGCTCGACTAAATAATTCTCTGATGACGTAAATTCCAAAGTAATTCCAGAATAACCTATGCTTCGTACGGTATCGGCAAGTGATGTTCTGTTTGCAATTGACAGATCAGTACCTAGTACATTGAACAACAGAGCACAGTTGCCGTTGGAATAATCTGTTCAATGGTGATATAGATGCTGTAACAATTCTACAATTGGAAAATAGCGATCCATTGCCCGCTGCGACATTAACAACTGGCAACATTGTTCTAAGTGCAGCCATTATCACTGCAATGTAGGCGTTGGAACACTTTGTTCACTGACGATGTATGTTAGAAGGCAATACGTGAAGAATGTATGTATACCAAGGTTGTGGCTCGATACATTTGCAATTGACAGAACGGCAATTAGTTCATCCACCAACAGGGAAGTGCTGCCGCTGGATTCAGATGTTTATTGATCATTTTGTATCTATAGCATTTCTTCGAAACGCAAGGCACGGATCCATTGTCCCAAGATATATTAACAATTGACAACAGAATTCTGAGTGGAG
>NW_016942801.1:0-874 GCF_001483705.2 Eufriesea mexicana | reverse complement strand
GCGTGCTATAGGCATTGCAATGCTATTGAAGCTGGATGGAAAATTCAATTTTATTGACATTTCAGGCTAATATCGCTGTGAGCTAGATTCCATGCATAAGTATGACGGAAAGTTCCTTTTGGCGTCCTATAGCTATTGCAATGCTGTAGAATCTGGCCGGAAAAATCAATTTTATTGAGATTTTCGACAAAAATCGTGATGAGCTAACTTTCTTCCATAAATCAAGAGGAAAGATTTTGATTGGTATGCTATAGGCATTGGAATGCTATAGAATCTTGCTGGAAAACTCAATTTTATTGACATTTTTGCCTAATTTCGCGGTGAGCCAACTTCCTTGCATAAGTAAGCAGGAAAGATACTTTTTGCGTGCTATAGCCATTGCAATGATGCAGAATCGGGCTGGAAAGTTCAATTTAATGACATTTTCGGCTAATATCGTGGCGAGCTGTCTTCCTTGCGTAATATTAAGGATGGTAGATGCTATTGGCGTGCTATAGCCGCCGCAATGCTATAGAATCTGGCTGGAAAGTTCAATTTTATCGACATTTTCGACTAATATCGTGGTGAGCTAACTTTCTTGCATAAATAAGGAGGAAAGATCCTATTGGCATGCTATTACCATTGCAACGCAATAGAATCTTCCTTGAAAATTCAATTTTATTGACACTTTCGATTAATGTCGTTGTGAGCTAACTTCTTTGCATAGGTATGGAGGAAAGATCCGTTCGGAGTGCTATAACCATTGCAATGCTGCAGCATCTGCCTGGAAAATTCATTTCTATTGACATTTTCGACTAATATCGTGGTGAGATAACTTTCTTCCATATATCAGGAGGAAAGATTCTGTTGGCATGCTCTAGGTATTGCAATGCTA
>NW_016942800.1:0-457 GCF_001483705.2 Eufriesea mexicana | reverse complement strand
GAAAGTGAATTGAATCTTTGCTCCTTATTTATGCATGAAAGATAGCTCACCATGATGTTAGCCAGAAATGTCTATAAAATTGAGTTTTTCAGCCACACTCTAACACATTGCAATGCCTACAGCACGCCAAGAGAATCTTTCCTTCATGTTTATGCAAGAAAGTTAGCTCACCACGATATTAGTCGAAAATGTCAACAAAATTGAACTTTCCAGGAAGATTCTGAAGCATTGCGACGGCTACATCACGCCAATTGAATCTTTCCACCTTATTTATGCACGAAAGTCAGCTCACAACGATATTAGACGAAAATGTCAATAAAATTTTATTTTCCAGGAGGATTCTATAGCATGCAATGCCTATAGCACGCCAATAGAACCGTTCCTCCTTAGTTACGCAAGGAAGTTAACTCACCACGATATTAGTCGAAAATGTCAGTAAATTTGAAGTTTCCAAACA
>NW_016942799.1:0-738 GCF_001483705.2 Eufriesea mexicana | reverse complement strand
CATAGTTCGGCAATAGCAGTGATGCTCATTTCCATGCCCTCCGATTCCATGGTGTCGTTTGGTATCGACGACACTAGCTGCGAAGATCGCATTGACAATTGCTGCAATTGTTCCAATATTTTGATCTTGTACCTCCTTCCTGAGGAAATCCTCAGGAGCTTTCCTCTGGTTGACAGGGTCCTCAAAACTCGGATTGCTCCTTGCCGACCTCTCTTCCGTCCCAAACATGTTTTGGGATTCTGGGAAACTTGTTGCTTCCATCAGTCAGGTCATGCACTCGATCTTCTTTCCCGTCGTACACGGACCAAGAAATCCAGGCATTTTACCCAGAGCATCAAACTGATACTGAAGAGCGCTAACAGAACGATATTCCGCACATGTTAGAATACAACGCGGGGTTACACCGAGCACACTTGCTCACGACTGTGTCCTCTGGGTTACTCTTAGAGTAATTCTAAGTTCGTTGCCTTGAACCAGCTCTAATACTGCTCTCGACATTGATACCGAATCACTCTCGAACACTGTGCAAACACTGATTTTGACGGAGACTCAAATCCTAAGTGCTGAAAAACTCGTGTTCGGTGACCCGAGACAATAAAGAAGTTTGACGAATGTATACAACAGCTGAATAAATATAGAAATTACCGAACCCTAAATTATTCAGCATTTAGGACCTGACTATTAGGAGAATGTAGATCTAGGTTTTCTAGACCCGCTCCTCGTTCCACATAGGAGCAC
>NW_016942798.1:0-459 GCF_001483705.2 Eufriesea mexicana | reverse complement strand
TGTCAATATAATTGAACTTTCTAGACAGGTTCTACAGCATTGCAATTGCTATAGCACGCCAAGGGAATCTTTCCTGCTTAGTGACGCATGGAAGTTAGCTCACCACGACATTTGTCGAAAATGTCAACAAAATTGTATTTTCCAGCCACAGTCTATATCATTGCAATGGCTATAGCACTCAAAAAGCATCTTTCCTCATTACTTATGCAAGGAAGTTAGCTCACCACGACATTTGTCGAAAATGTCAACAAAATTGTATTTTCCAGCCACAGTCTATATCATTGCAATGGCTATAGCACTCAAAAAGCATCTTTCCTCATTACTTATGCAAGGAAGTTAGCTCACCACGATATTATTCGAAAATGTCAATAAAATTGAACTTTCCATTCACATTCTAAAGCATTGCAATGGCTACAGATCGCCAATAGAGTCTTTCCTCCTTGTTCATGCACGGAAGTT
>NW_016942797.1:0-640 GCF_001483705.2 Eufriesea mexicana | reverse complement strand
AAGCCATTCTGACAGAAGCAGCACAACCTAACCTAACCAAACGTAGTATAACTAAATCTAACGGGACGAGACATCTACTGCTGTCCTCTCCACCGCCAAGCTGAGGATTTAAGAGCGCAGAGAGGCGCATATGGTCACCGAATAGCAGTGTATGGCACAAACGCGAAGGACATCCTTATCATGCCTAACCTAACCCAAAGTAACCAAAGGTAACGTAACTCAAGCTATCGTGCCACGACCGCCATTGCTGGAGTCCCCAGATTCGAGTCGAAAACAGTAGTGTAACGGAGAGCGCAGAAATCCACCGAAAAGCCGTGTAAAGCGCAAAAGTCAAATTTGTCCTGTCCTACCTGACCAAACGTAGCATACCCACACGTAACCTGACAAAGCCTAACGTGCCTAGACCAATGTTGCTTACCACCGCATAGCCAAGCAGAATATGTTGGAGGAGAATGGAGAGCAGATGTCGCTAGAATGGCAGTGTATAGCAGAAAGCTCAAAGCTGTCCACACGTAACTCATACCTACAGAACGTAACAAAACGTAATCTAACAATAAGTTACGAACTACGACCACTATTTCTGGCCTCTCCAGCGCAAAGCGGGGTATATTAGAGCACAGAAAAATGTAGAAATCCACCG
>NW_016942796.1:0-2058 GCF_001483705.2 Eufriesea mexicana | reverse complement strand
CAAACGTGAAAGCTATCTTCTCCTTGCTTGGCCAAACGTAACATAACAAAGCGTTATCTATCTGAAACTAACGCACCGAGACCACTATTGCTGGCCTCCCCAGAGCGAATCAGAGTACATTATAGCACTATAGAGCGCAGGAATCCAGCGGGCGGCGGTTTACAGCGCAAAAGTCATAGGTAACATATTGTAACCTCGCAAACCGTGCAATACCAAGCGTAACCAAACTCAACCTAACGTGTCGCCACCAACATTTCTGCCCTCCCTAGAGCCGTGCATACCATACTAGAAGGGAGTATGGCGCAGATATCCATGGAATCGCAGTGTACAGCAGAAAATTCAAAGATGTCTAAGCCAAATCCAAACAAACATAACCTGGCCAACCGTAGAAAATCACAACCGAAAGTGACGCGAACACAATTGGTGGCCCCCCAAGGGCCGAGCAGATTAGATTAGGGCACAGCGGAGCGCAGGAATCCGCCGAATAGCTGTGTATAGCACGAAAGTCGGAGCCACTCTGTCCAAACCTATCCAAACCTGTCCAAACGTAGTCTAACCGAACGCAACATAGCGGAAGCTAACAAGCCGTAACCAATATATCTGGACTCCCCAGAGCCAAGCAGAATATACTAGAGCATAGTAGAACACAGAAAGCAACCACATAGTAGTGTATAGCACAAGAGTCGTACCGTAACCCAACCTGACCAAACCTAACTAACCAAACGTAGAATAACTAAACGTAATGAGCCTGGACCGCTATTTCTGGTCTAGCCAGCGCCTAGCAGAAACTATTAGAGCACTATAGAGCGCAGGAATCCACCGAATGGCAGTGTATAGCACAAAAGTCATAACCATTATAGCCAAACGTGATCCACCCAAACCCAGCCGAACGATTCTTAGCAAATCCTGACGTGCCACGGCCGCTATTGCTTGTCTCCCGGGCGTCATGCGGAGTATATCAGAGCAGCGAAGAGCGCAGGAATACACCGATCATCAGAGAACAGCACGCAAGTCAAAGCTATCCTATCATAGCCTTACCAAACGTAGCCTATCCGAACGCAGCTTAACAGAAACTAACGTGCCACGGGCACTGTTGCTCTCATCCCGGGAGTCGCGCAGGGTACAGTAGGGCAACCTAACCTAACCGAACCAAACGTAGCCTAATTAAACCTAACGTGCCGCCACCACTACTGCTGACCTCCGCAGAGCAATGCGGCATATATAGAGGAGAGTAGGGCGCAGAAATAAATAGAGTCGCAGTGTACAGCAGAAAAATCAAAGCTATCCTATCCTAACCCATCCAAACGTAATGTAACCGATCGCAACATAGCTGAACCTAACGTGCCGAGACGACTACGGCTAGCCTATCCAGAGCCATGCAGAATATACTAGATCACAGTAGAGCGAAGAAAGCCACCATATAACAGCGTCTAGCACAAAAGTCAAAGAAATCCTAACCCAATTTGGCCTAACCTAACCTTACCAAACGTAGAATAACTAAACCTAACTATACAAGACATTTATTTCTGGCCAGCCAGAACGTAGTGGAGCATATTAGACCACAGTAGAGCGCAGAAATCCGCTGAATAGCCGTGTATAACACAAAAGTCGAGGCCATCATAGCCAAACGTAATCTATCCAAATCTAGCCAAACGTAACCGAACTAAGCCCATCGCGCCACTACCACTATTGCTGGTCTCCCAAGAGTGGAGCAGAGAACAGTAGAGCAATGAAGACGGCAAAAAACCACCGAATATCAGTGTATAGCGCACAAGACGTAGTTATCCTCTCCTAACCATGGCAAACGTGTCCTAACCGTACGTAGCATAACTCAAATTAACGTGCCGAGGGCACTATCGCCGGCATCCCCAGCGCAAAGCAGATCATATTACAGTACAGCAGGGCGCGTAAATCCACCGAATGACAGTGTATAGCGCGAAAGTCAAATCTACCATATCCTAACATAACAAAACGAATCATAGGCAGACGTAACTAGACAGATACTAACTTCCCACGACCGCTATTGCTGGCCTCACGAGAACTAAGCAGAGTACAGCA
>NW_016942795.1:0-1000 GCF_001483705.2 Eufriesea mexicana | reverse complement strand
CTATAGCAAGCCAATACAGCATTTCGTTCATATTTATACAAGACAGTTAGCTGACCACGATGTCATTCGAAAATATCAATGTGAAAATATCAATACAACTAAATTTTCCAGCCAGATTCTACAGCATTGCAGTGGCTATAGCAAGCCAGTAGAATCATTCCTCCTTATATATGCAGGAAAGTTAGGTCTCCACGATATTAGTCGAAAATGTCAATAAAATTGAATTTTCCATCCAGATTCTATAGCATTGTAATGGCCATAGCGCGCCAATAGAATATTTCACCCTTATTTGAGCAATACAGTTATCTCACCTCGATATTAGTTGTAAATGTCAATAAAAATGTATTTTCCAGACAGATACTATAGTATTGCAATGGCTACGGCACGCCAGTATAAACCTTCCTCAGTATTTATGCAGGAAAGGTAGCTCACCAAGATATTTGTCGAAAATGTCAACGAAATTGTATTTTCCAGCAAGATTCTGTTTTGTCGAAAATGTCAACGAAATTGTATTTTCCAGCAAGATTCTATAGCAGTGCAATTGCTATAACACGCCAATAGAATCTTTCCTCCTTATTTATGCAAGGAAGTTAGCCCACCACGACATTAGACGAATATGAAAATAAAATTGAATCTTCCAGCCAGATTCTACAGCATTGCAATGACTACAGCCCGCCAATGGAATCTTTCCTCATTATATATGCAGGAAAGGTAGCTCACCAAGATATTTGTCGAAAATGTCAACGAAATTGTATTTTCCAGCAAGATTCTATAGCAGTGCAATTGCTATAACACGCCAATAGAATCTTTCCTCCTTGCATATGCAAGGAAGATAGGTCACCACGAGAATAGTCGAAAATGTCAATAAAAATGAATTTTCCAAACAGATTCTATAGGAATGCAATGGCTACAGCACGCAAATAGGATCTCTCCTCACTATTTATGCACGAACGTTTGTTCACCACGATGTTAGTCGAAAATGTCAATAAAAATGTATTTT
>NW_016942794.1:0-940 GCF_001483705.2 Eufriesea mexicana | reverse complement strand
GTATATCCTCGACCTTTATAACGTACACTGCTGTTCGGTGGATTCCTGAGCTTTAGATTGCTCAACTATACTAAGCTCGACTCTGGACAGGCGAGCAATAACGCCCACGTTCCCACGGCACGTTAGTTTGTGTTAGACTATGTTCTGATGGGTTAGATTAGGATATTTTTGGTCATTATGGCTTTGACTTTCGTCCTAAACAAAGTTATTCGGTGTATTTCTGGATCTAATGTGCCCTACTACATTCTGTGTAGCCATGCTCGGGTCTGCAATAGTGGTCTCGGCGCTTTAGCTTTGTTTGGACTGCATTTGCATATGACTAGTTTGGCTACGTTAGGATAGAATAACTTAGACTTCCGTGCCATTCAATGCTATTCGGTACATTCCTGCGCCCTACTGCGGTCTAATATGTTCTGCTTGGCTGTGGGCTGGGCAGTAATAGTGGTCTCAGTCCGTTTGGTTGAGTTATGTTACTTTTCGTTAGGGTAGGCTAGTAAGGCTTGGTTAGGATTTCTTTGGCTTTTTTGCTTGACACTGCTATTCGGTGGATTTCTGCGCTCTACATTGCTCTGCTATACTCTGCTCGGCTCTGGAGTTACTCTGCTCGACTCTGGAGAGGCGTGCAATACCGGCCACGGCACGTTTGGTCGAGTTAGGTCACGTACGATTAGGCTGCGTTAGGCTAATTTTGGCAAAGATAGCTTTGACTTTCGTGCTATACTCTGCTATTCGGTGGATTACTGTGCTCTACTGTGCTGTACTAAACTCTGCTAGACTACGGTGAGGCGAGGAGCAGTGGTCGCTGTACGTTATATTGCGTAAAGCTTCGTTTGGTTAGGTTAGGCTAGGACATGTTATGCTAGGGTATCCACGGCTCCTGTGCTATTCACTGCAGTGCTCTGGATCTCTGCGCCCTACAGTGCCCTAGTACACTCTGCTT
>NW_016942793.1:0-843 GCF_001483705.2 Eufriesea mexicana | reverse complement strand
CACGCCAATAGATTCGTTCCACCTTGTTTATGCAAGAAAGATAGTTCACCACGATATTAGTGGGAAATGTCAAAAAAATTGAATCTGCCAGGCACATTCCATATCATTGCAATGGTTATAGCTTGCCAATCTAATCTTTCCTCCTCACTTATGCAAGAAAGCCAGCTCACGACAATATTAGTCGAAACTGTCAATAAAATTGAATTTTCCGGCCAGATTCTATAGCATTGCAATGGTTATAGCTTGCCAATCTAATCTTTCCTCCTCACTTATGCAAGAAAGCCAGCTCACGACAATATTAGTCGAAACTGTCAATAAAATTGAACTTTCCAGACATAATCCAGAGCATTGCAATGGCTATAACACGAGAATAGAGTCTTTCCTTCTTATTTGTTTTATGCAAGAAAGTTGGCTCACCACGATATTAGCCGAAAATGTCAATAAAATTGAATCTTCCTGCAAGATTCTTTGGCATTGCAATGGCAATAGCACGCTAATCGAATCTTTCCGCCTTATTTACACAAGAAAGATAGCTCACCACGATATAGGTGGCAAATGTCAATAAAATTGAATCTGCCAGGCACATTCTATATCATTGCAATGTCTATAGCACGCCAATAGAATCTAAACTCTTTATTTATGCACGAAAGGTGGCCCACCACGATAATAGTCGAAACTGTCAATAAAATTGAACTTTCCAGCCAGATTCCAGTGCATTGCAATAGCTGTAACACGCCAATAGAAACTATCCTCCTTGTCTACGCAAGAAAGGTAGCTCACCACAATATTATACGAAAATGTCAATAAAATTGAATTTTCCAGCAAGATTCTTTGGCATTGCGA
>NW_016942792.1:382-601 GCF_001483705.2 Eufriesea mexicana | reverse complement strand
CCGCCATACTTATGCCAGGAAGCTAGCTCACCACGATATGAGACGAAAATGTCAATAAGATTGGACTTTCCAGGCCGCTTCTGCAGCATTGCAATGGGTATAGCACGCCAAAAGGATCTTTCCTCCGTATTTATGCAAGGAAGGTGGCTCACCACGATATTAGTCGAAAATGTCAATAGAATTGAATTTTCCAGCAAGATTCTATAGCATTGCAATGCC
>NW_016942792.1:0-345 GCF_001483705.2 Eufriesea mexicana | reverse complement strand
AAGGCAGCTCACCACAATATTAGACGAAAATGTCAATAAAAATGAATTTTCCAGCCAGATTCTGCAGCATTTCGGCGGGTATAGCACGCCAATAGAATCCTTCCTCCTTATTTATGCAAGAAAGTTAGCTGACCGCGATATTAATCAAAAATTTCAATAAAATTAAATTTTCGAGACAGATTCTTCTGCATTTCGGTGGATATAGCACACCAAAAGGACTTTTCCTCCTTACGTATGCAAGGAAGTTATCTCACCACGGTATTAGTCGAATACGTCTATAACATTGAAGTTTCCAGCCCGATTCTGCAGCATTGCAACGGCTATAGCACGCAAAAAGGATCTTTC
>NW_016942791.1:0-2393 GCF_001483705.2 Eufriesea mexicana | reverse complement strand
GATTATGTCTAGATGTGTGTATGGATGTATGGATAGATGGATGGATTGGTCGGTGGATGTAAGTATGGATGGATGAATGGTTCGACGGAAGTATGGATGTGTGGAAGTATGGATGGACGGATGTATGGAAGGATGGATGTACGGAATGGTGTATGTATGGATGAATGCATGTTGGGATGGATTGATATATGATGGGAAGGATGTACGGATGTATGAATGCACGGGTATATGTATGTATGGATGTGTGGGTGCATGAATGGATGGGCGGATGGACTGAAGTGTGAGTGAAAGGATGGCAGGATGTACGGATGCATGTATGTATGGATGGGTGTATGGATCGATGGGTGTATTATTGGGTGCTTGTATGGATGGATTGATGTATGGTTCGATGGATGTATGGATGGGAGCATGTATGAATGGATTGAGGTATGGATGGACGGATGTACGGAAGTATGGATATATGGATGTATGGCTGTATGCGTGTATGGATGTATGGATGGATGGATGTAACGAATGATGGACGTGCGAATGGATGCATTTATGGAAGTATGCGTCTGGGGATGTATAGATGTATATATGTATGGATGCATGGATGTATGGTTGGATGGATTTATGGATGGGGGGATGGGTGGATGTATGTATCGATGTATGCGTGGATGTATGTATGGATGCATTTACGGATGTATCTATGGATGTATGTATGGATGAGTGCATGGGTGTATGCATGGATTTATGGATGTACGTATGGATGGATGAGTCCGTGGATGGATGGATTTATGGTTGTGTGGTTGTGTGGATGTGTGGATGGATTGAGGTATGGGTGGACGGATGTACGGAAGTATGAATGTATGGATGTATGGAAGGATTCATGTATCGAATGATGGACGTACGAATGGATGCATTTATGGAAGTGTGGATGTGGGGATGTATGGATGAGTGTATGTATGGATGGATGGATGTATGGTTGGATGGATTTATGCATGGGTGGACGGGTGGATGTATGTATGGATGTATGCATGGATGTATGTATGAATGCAATAACGGATGTATCTATGGGTGTATGTATGGATGAGTGTAGGGGTGTATGCATGGATGTATGGATGTATGAATGGACGTATGTATGGATGTACGTATGGATGTATGTGTGCATGGATGGATGGATTTGTGGATGTATGGACGTGTGGATGTATGGATGTATGGATGGATGGATGTATGGATGGATGTATGTATGGATGGATGGATGTATGGATGGATGAGTGTATTAATGTATTCACGTTTGTATGTATGGATGTATGAATGTATGGCCGTATTAGCGTTATGATTGCACGGATGTATGTATGCATGGATGTATGTATGTAAGAATACATGGATGTACGGAGGCAGGGATGTGTGGTTGTGTGGGTCGTCGAATGGATGGGTGAATGGACGGAAGAATGGATGTATGTATGGGTGCTTGTATGGATGAGTGTATGGATGGATGTATCGATAGATGCATGCATGGATGTGTGTATGGATGCATTTACGGATGCATCTATGGATGTATGTATCGATGAGTGTATGGGGGTATGCATGGATGTGTGGATGTAAGTATGAATGAATGTACGCATGTATGGATGTATGGATGTATGGATGTATGGACGTATGGATGTATATCTGTATGGATGTATGGATGGATGGATGTACGAGTGGATGGATGTATGGATGGATGGATGTATGAATGTATGTATGGATATATGTATGGATGTATGTATGGTTGTATGAATGTATGGATGGATGGATTTATGGTTGTGTGGATGTATGAATGTATGGATGGATTGAGGTATGGATGGACGGATGTACGTATGTATGAATGTATGGATGTATATATGTACGTATGTATGGATTTATAGATGTATGGTTGTGTGGATGTATGAATCTATGGATGGATGGATGTATGCATCCATAGATGTATGGATGGATGTATGTATGGGCAAGTGGTTGTATGGCACGATGGATGTATGGAAGGATGGGTGTATATGTATGGATTGATGGCCGTATGGATGGATGGATGTATGGATGGGTTGAGGTGTGGATGAACGGATGTACGGATGAATGGATGTACGGAAGAATGGATGTATGCATGTATGTATGTATGTATGCATGTATGGATGTATGTACGTATGAATATACGGATGTAAGATGAATGGATGTATGCATGTATGGATGTATGGATGTATGGATGTATGCATGTATGGATGCATGTATGCATGGATGTATGGATTTAAGAATGTATGGATGGATGCATGTATGGATGTATGGATTTATGGACGTATGGATGTACAAAAGTACGTATGTACGGATGTATGGATTTATGGATGGACGGATGGATTAATGGATGTATGGATGTATGGATG
>NW_016942790.1:0-1277 GCF_001483705.2 Eufriesea mexicana | reverse complement strand
GCTGTCCTCCACAGAGCCAAGCAGAACATAATAGAAGAGGCTAGGTTGCAGAAATCCATCGGAGCGCAGTGTGCAGCAGAATATTGAAAGATATCCAAACCTAGCACGAACAAACATAGCCTAACCAATCGTCGCCAAACTCAACGTAATGTTCCGCGACCACTATTGCTGGCCTCCCAGTGTCCAGCGCGTTTGGGTGGAGTACAGTGGAGCGCAGGTGTCCACCGAATAACTGTGTATAGCACGAAAGTCGGAGCCACCCTAACTAACCGAAGCCTAACCTAACCAAACCCAACGTAACATGACACTATCACACTATCCTAGCCTATCCAAACGTAATATAAGCAAACGTAACATAACTTAACCCAAGGCTCGGAGGCAATTATTGATTGGCTCCGCAGAGCCAAGCAGAATTTACTGGAGCACAGTAGAGCGCAATAACCCACCGCATTTCTGCGTGTATCACAATGGTGGAAGGTATCCTAACCTACCATGTCCTAGCCTAACATAACCGAACGTAGACTAACTAAACGTAAGTTGCCGAGACTACCTTTGCTGGCCTACACGGAAGCTAGCAGAGCATATTTGAGCAATGTGGAACACAGTAATCCGACGAACGGCGGTGTGTAGCACAAAAGACAGAGCTACCCTGTCCTAACCTGCAAAACGTATCGTGACCGTAAGCAACCTATCTCAGCCTAACGTGCCGAGTGCGCCATTGCTGACCAGCACAGAGCTAAGCAGCTCATACTAGAGCACACTATAGCGCAGACACGCACCGAGAATCAGTTTGCACCACGTAAGTCGAAGCAATCCAAGCATTACCCAGAGTAACAAAAGATAGCCAAACGTAGCATGACTGAACCCAACGGGCCGAGACAACTATGATTGGCCTCCGCAGAGCCGAGAAGGCTATAGTACAGCAATGCAGAGCGAAGAATTCCAACGAATAGCAGTCTACAGCACAAGAGTCAACTCTATCCTGTCCTAATCCATGCAAGTGTAGTGTAAAGATACGTAACCTAACATAACCTAACGTGCCGATACCACCGTTGCCGAGCACCTCAGAGATAAACAGAATATACAGGAGCAGAGTAGAGCGCAGAAAGTCAGCAAATAGCAGTGTATAGCATTAAGGCAATGAAACCCAAGCACAACATGTCCTATTCTATCCTAACCAAACATAGCCTAACTGAACCTAACACGCCGAGTCTACTATTGCTGGCCTGACCATCGCCATGCAGAACATATTAGAGCAGAGTGGAGCGCAGAAACCC
>NW_016942789.1:0-255 GCF_001483705.2 Eufriesea mexicana | reverse complement strand
ATGCTATAGGACCTGGCTGGAAAATTCAATTTTATTGACATTTTCGACTAATATCGTGGTGAGTTAACATACTAGCATAAATAAGTAGGGAAGATCCTTCTGGAGTGCTATAGCCTTTGCAATGCTGCAGAATCGGGCTGGAAAGCTCAATTTTAATGACATTTCCCATTATTATCGTGGTGGGCTAGCTTCATGGCATAAGTATGGAGGAAAGGTACCTTTGCCGTGCAATAGCCATTGCAATGCTGTAGAATC
>NW_016942788.1:3472-5917 GCF_001483705.2 Eufriesea mexicana | reverse complement strand
GGTCTTGGCAAGTCAGGTTGAGTTAAGCTACGTTCGGTTATGTTACGTATGCCTACGCTAGGAGAGGCTTGCTTCGACTATTGTGCCATGCACTGAGATTCTATTGGCTTCCGCGCTAAACTCCCCTCTAATATGTCCTACTTGGGTCGCGTGAGGGCAGCAATAGTTATCACGGCACGCTAGGCTGTGTTACGCTATGTTTTGTTACATCACGTTTGGTCTGGTTAGTATAGGATAGCTTCGACATTTGTACCGTAAACTGCTATACGGTGGATTTCTGCGCTCCACTGTGCTCTAATCTTCTCTGCTTGGGCCTGTGAAGGCCAGCAATGGTGGTCCCGGCACGTTTGGTTTTCTTAGGCTGCGTTTGGTTAGGCTACGTTTGGCTAGGTTAGGGACGGGCAGTTTTGGCTTTTGTGATCTACATTGCTATGCAGGCGATCACTGCTCTCTACATTGCTCTGCAATAATCTGCCCGACTCTCGGGACGCGGGTAATAGTGGCCGCGGCAAGTTAGGATGAGATACGTTTCGTTTGGGTTGGTTATGTTAGGCTAATATTGGTTAGGGTTGCTTCGACTTTCGTGCTGTACACAGGTATTCGGTGGATTCCTGCACACCACTGTGCTCTAAACAAATCTGCTGGACCCTGGGTTGCCAGCAATTGTGGTCGCTGCGCGCTACTATGTGCATGTCTACGATAGGATATGTTATGTTAGTTTATGTTAGGTTTGGATACCTTTAAGTCTTATGCTGTACACTGAGGTCCGGTGGATTTCTGCTCCCTACTCCCATATAATATGCTTTGCTTGGCTCTGTGCAGGCCAGCAATAGTGGTGGTGGCACGTAAAGTTGAGCTTGGTTACATTTGGTAGTGTTAGGCTATGTTGGGTTAGGCTGGGGTATTTATGACTTTTGTGGTGCGCACTGCAATTCTATGGAATCCTGCGCCCTATTGTGAGCTGTTACACAACGCATGTCACCGGCAAATCCAGGAATTGCGGTCACAGCACGTCAGGTTGAACTATGTTACGTCTGGTTATGTAAGGTTCGGTTAGGTTAGGATGGGATAGCTTTGACTTTTGTCTATGCACTGCTACGCGGCGGATTTCTGCGATCTACTGCGCCCTAGTATGCTCTGCTTGGCTTTGAGGGAGACAGCAATAGTTGTCACGGGACGCTAGGCTTAGTTAGCCTTCGTTCGCTTAGGTTAGGTTTGGACAGGTTAGGTATGAAATTCTTTGACATTTGTGCAGTACACTGCAGTGCGGTGGATTACTGCGATCTGCTACGTTCTAGTATATTCATCGTGGCTCTGGGGAGGTTAGCAATAGTGGCCCCGGGACGTTAGTTGCAGATATGTTACTCTTGGTTAGGTTGGGTTAGTCTTGGTTAGGATTGGATAACATTTACTTTTCACCCAAACGTTGCCATTCTATGGACTTCTGCGCTCTACGCTCCTTTAACATGCCCTGCTTGGCACCGGGGATGCCAGCAACAGTGGTCGCGGCACGTCAGGTTCCGCCAAGTTACATTCGGTTAGGTAAGGTCAGGTTAAGTTTGGCCGGGTTAGCTTTTACTTTTGTGCTATACTGCAATTCGGTGGATTTCCGCGGTTTACTGTGCTCTGGTATGTTCTGCTTGCCTCTGGGGAGGGCAGCAATAGCGGTCTCGGCACGATTGGTTTAGCTAGGTTACGTTAGGTCACGTTACGCTTGGCCTGCTTAGGATTGGATAGCTTTAACTTTTGTGCTATGCGCTTCAATTCGGTGGATGTATGCGCTCTACTATGTTCGAGTATGCTCTGCATGTCCCTGGTTGGGGCAGCAATAGTGGTCTCGGCACGTGAGGTTTAGTTAGATCCCGTTCGGTTATATCACGTTTGGTTAGGTTAGGATAGGATAGCATAGACTTTTATGCTATACACTGCTGCTCGTTGGATTTCGTCGATCTACATTGCACAAATATCGTGCCTCAACCGCTATTTCAAGTTTCCCTGCAAGCGAGCAGAGTATAGTTGATCTATGTGAAGTGAAGTAATACACCGGACATCAGTGTATACCAAAAAAGTCAAAGCCATCCTTTCCTAGCCTAACAAATCGCGACATAGCCAAACGTGACATAACTGAAAATGACGTCCCACAACCACTATCGCTGGCCTACCAAAATTCGGACATAGTATAGTAGCGTACAGAAAGGCGCAGAATTTCACCGAGTGGCAGTGTATAGCACGAAGGGCAAAGCCATCCAAGCATAACACAAGCCAGCATATCCTAACCAAACGTACCTTAACACAAACTAACGGGCCGAGACCACTATTAATGGCCTCCCATGGGACGAGCAGAGTATAGTACGGCAACGCTGATCGTAGATATCCGCCGATTAGCAGTGTAAAGCAGAAAAGCCAAAGACATCCTATCCTATCCTATCCAACCGTAATACAAAC
>NW_016942788.1:0-781 GCF_001483705.2 Eufriesea mexicana | reverse complement strand
GCGATGTACAGCTCAAAATTCAAAGATATCCTGACCTAACCAGACATAATCTCACCTAACCAATCGTTGAATAACTAAACCTAACGTGCCGCGAACACTATTGCTGGCTTCCTCAGAGACAAGCAGAACATGATAGAGCGCAGTTGAGCACATAAGTCCATATAATATCAGCATTGAGCACATATGTCAGAGCTATCCCAAACTAACCCAATATCTTCTAACACAGCCAAATGTAATCTATCTAAACCTAACAGGCCACAACCGTTATTGCTGGCCTCCGAAGAGCCAAGCAGAGTATAATAGAGGCGTGCCGTGTACAAAAATCCCTAGAATCGCAGTGTCCGGCGGAAAATTCGAAGCCAACCAAACCTTACCAAAGCTAACAATCTAACCAAACGTATCCCACCTCGGCCTAACGTACCGAGACAACTATTGCTCTCCTCCCCCTGCGCCGACCAGGGCACATTAGAGGAGAACAGAGCGCTAACGTTCATAGAATGTCATTGCATATCACGAAAGTCAAAGGTATCTCAACTTAACCCAAACAAATTTAACCTAACCAAACGTAACCTACCTCATTCTAACGCGCCGCGGCCACTATTTCTAGAATTCCCAGAGCAAAGCAGGGAAAGCTATTTCACATTGTGGCGCAGAATTCCACCTAATAGCGGAGCACAGGAGAAAGGTCAGAGCTACCCAGGCCTCACATAACCAAGCTCAGCACAACCAAAGTAACATGACCCAACCAGATAGGGTGAGTGTGGTTACGTTCGGTCAGGTT
>NW_016942787.1:0-275 GCF_001483705.2 Eufriesea mexicana | reverse complement strand
AAAGCTTCTATTGCACAGCTATGGCCATTGCAATTCTATAGTATCTGGATGGAAAATTCCATTATATTGACAATTTCGACTAATATCGTGGTGAGCTGGCATCCTACCATGTGTAAGGAGGAATGATACTGCTGGCGAGCTATAGCCATTGCAGTGCTATAGAATCTGGCTCGAAAATTCAATTCTATTGACATTTTCGACTTATATCGCGTTGAGCTAACTTTCTTGGATGCATATGGACGAAAGATTCTATTGGCGTGCTATAGCCATTGCCA
>NW_016942786.1:0-634 GCF_001483705.2 Eufriesea mexicana | reverse complement strand
CAAGCAGAAGACATTAGAACACTGCGGAGCACAGAAATCCACGCATAGCGGTGTAAAGGGCAAGTGTCAAGGTAGCATATCCTAAACTTTCCAAACTTACCCAGACGCAATTCAACTCAAACTAACATTACGAGAACAATATTGCAGGCCTCCACTGAGGCAGGCAGAGTGTACTAGAGCAGAGTAGTGCGCAGAATACCACTGCATTGCAGTGAACAGCACAGGAGTCGAATATATACTTACCAAACCTGTCCCAATATAACCTAAGCGAACGTAACCTAGCTCAACCGAACTTGCCGAGACCACTGTTGCTGGCCTCCCGAGAGCCAAGCAGAATATGCTAGAGCACAGCAGGGCGAAGTAATCCACCTCATTTCAGTGTGTAGCGAAAATGTCGAAGATACCCAAACCTTACCTCACCCAATCCAACCAATCCATTCATACCACAACACAGCATAACGTGCCGAGACCACTATTATTGCACACCCCAGATCCCAGCAGAAAAAATTAGAACACACGAGAGCGCAGAAATCCGCGGATACCAATTTATAGCACAAAAGAATAGACTATGCTTTCCTAACCTAGCCAAACGCAACTCATCCAAACGCAACATAGCTCAAGCTATCTTGACGAG
>NW_016942785.1:1719-2170 GCF_001483705.2 Eufriesea mexicana | reverse complement strand
TGGATGGATGTATGGATGGATGCATGCATGGATGTGTGTGTGGATGCATTTACGCATGTATCTTTGGATGTATGTATGGATTAGTGTATGGGGGTATGCATGGATGTATGGATGTATGCATGTATGGATGTATGTATGTAAGGATGAACGAATGTATCGATGTACGAATTTATGGATGTATGGATCTGTATATGTATGGATGTATGGATGGCTGGGTGTATGAGTGGATGGATGTATGGATGGTTGGATGTATGAATGAATGTATCGATGTATGTATGGACGTATGTATGGATATATGGATGTATGGATGGATGGATTTGTGGATGTGTGGATGTATGAATGTATGGATGGGCCTATGTATGGATGGATAGATTTATGGATCGATGAATGTATGGATGGGTGCTAGTATGGGTGAATGGTTGTATGGTTCGATGGATGTATGGATGGGTGG
>NW_016942785.1:0-259 GCF_001483705.2 Eufriesea mexicana | reverse complement strand
GATAGATGTACGGATCGAAGGATGTAAGGATGGGTAGTTGTATGGCTGGATGGATATATGGAAGAATGGTTGTATGGATGGGTGGATGTATGGATTGATGGCCGTATGAATGGATGGATGTACGGATGGACGGATGTACAGATGAATGGATGTACGAATGAACGGATGTAGGGATGAATGGATTTATGGATGGGCGGATGAATGGATGGATGTATTTAAGGATGTACGAATGTATCGATGTACGGATGAATGGATGTAC
>NW_016942784.1:0-551 GCF_001483705.2 Eufriesea mexicana | reverse complement strand
TCCAATATATTCTGCTTGGCTCTGTGTATGCCAGCAGACGTGGTCTCGGTACGTTAGTATGCGGTTAGGCACGTTTGCTTATGTTACGTTTTGATGATGGCTTAGACTTTTGTGCCATACGCAGCTATTCAGGGGAATTCACCGCTCTACTGCGCCCTGATATGTTCTGCATGTCTCTGGTGTGGCTGGCAATGGTGGTCTCGGCACGTTAGGTTGAGATATGCTACGTTTCGTTCGGGTGGGTTTGGAAGGCTTGGTTAGGCTTTCTATGTCTTTTGTGCTACACAATGTTATTCGGTGGGTATCTGCGCTCTACATTGCTCAACTGTACTCTGGTTGGCTCAGGGGATGCCACAAGCAGCAGTCGCGGCATGGTATGTTCAGTTATGCTACGTTTGGTTAGGCTTGGTTAGGCCAGGTTATGACAGGGTAATCTCGACTTTTGTCTCATACACTGATATTCGGTGGATATCTGCGCTCTACATTCTCTACCACACTCTGATCGACTCTGGGGAGGCGAGCAATAGCGGTTGCGGCAGGTTAGCTTGATG
>NW_016942783.1:0-1574 GCF_001483705.2 Eufriesea mexicana | reverse complement strand
TACTCCGCAATGCTGGTCGGTGGACCTCTGCGATCTACTGTGCTCTAATATGTTCAGCTTGGCACCGGGAAGGCCAGCAGTATTGGTCTCGGCAAGATATCTTATGTTGAGCAACGTCCTTTTCGGTCAGGTTAGCACGGGTTACGTTAGGATATCTTTGAGTTTTCAGCTTACTACTAGGATGCTGCGGATTTCTACGCTCTACTGTGATCCAATACGCTCCCATTTGCTCAGCGGAGGCCAAAAATTGTGATTGCGGCGAGATGGGATTTGTTAGGTTACGTTTGGTTAGGTCACGTTTCGTTAGTGTGGGCAAGGATAGCCCTGACTTTTGCGCTATACACTGCTATTCGGTGGACTTCTGCGCCCTACTGTGCTCTAATGTGCTCTGCTCGATTCCCGGGGGCCAGCAAATATGGTCGTGGCGCATTAGGTTGTGCTATGTTACATTTGGTTAGGTTATGTCAACTTGGGCTTGGTTTGGATATCTTTGACTCTTATGCTGTACACTGTGATTCTTTGGATTTCTGCCATCTACTCTAGTATAACATGTTCCCTTCGGCTCTGGGGAGGCCACCATTGTTGGTCGGTGCACGATACGTTAAGTTATGTTGAGCTTGGTTATGTTACGTTTGGATAGGTTGGGATAGGATAGCATTGACTTCTGTGCAATAAACTGCAAAACAGCGCATTTCTGCGCCCTGCTGTGCTCTTACGTATCCTGCTTGGCTCTAGGTACGCCGGCATTAGTGGTCTCGGCAGGTTAGGGTGAGATACGCTACGTTCGGTTATACCGCGCTAGTTTGGTTTAGGTCAGCATATGTTTTGCTTCCGTGGTATAGACTGCCATTCGGTGGGTGCCTGCGTTCTTCTGTGCACTACTCTATCCTGCTCGGCTCTTGGGAAGCCAGCAATAGTAGTCTCGGCACGTCATGATGCGTTGGGCTACGTTTGGATAAGTTAGGATAGCTTGCGTTCTGCAGGGCATTTCTGACATTTACGTTCGACACAGACATTCTAAGGAGATATGCGCTATAATCTCCTCTAATACCTTCTGCTAGGCTGTGGGGAGGCCATGAATAGTGGTATGGGCGTGCTGATTTGTGTTAGGCTGCGTTTGGTTGTGTTAAGTTTTGTTAGGATAGGATAGGATAACTTTGACTTTTAAGATTTACACTGCAATTCGGTGGATTTCTGCGCTCTACTCTGCTCTGTCATGCCCTGCTTAACTCTGGGCAGGGCAGAAATAGTGGTCACCGCATGTATGGTTATTTCGGCTGATTTTGGTCGGGTTAGGTTAGGTAATGTTTGGTTAGCAAACCTTTGACTTTTGTGCTATACACAGCTGTCCGGTGGACTTCTGCGCTCTAATGTGCTCTAGTATATTCTGCTTCGACCTGTGGAGGCCAGTAATGGTGATCTCGGTATGTTAGGTTCACATAGGCCGCGTTTGGTTAGGTTAGGTTGGCGTCGGTTGAGTTTGGATAGCTTCGACTTCTATGCCGTACACAGCGATTCTATGGATTTCTTCCCTCTACATTCCTGTATTATGCTCTGATTGGCTCTGTGGAGGC
>NW_016942782.1:0-248 GCF_001483705.2 Eufriesea mexicana | reverse complement strand
GTTATTCGAAAATATCAATAAAATTGAATTTTCGAGCCAGATTCTATGGCATCGCAATGACTAAAGTACGCCAGGAGAATCTTTCCTCCTTATATATCCAGGAAAGGTAGGTCACCACAAAATTAGTCGAAAATGACAATAAAATTGCGTTTTCCAGCCAGGTTCTATAGGATTGTAGTGACAAGAGTACGCCAGTGGAACCTTTCTTCCTTCTATATGCAAGGAAGGTAGGTCACCACGATAGTAGT
>NW_016942781.1:435-769 GCF_001483705.2 Eufriesea mexicana | reverse complement strand
TATAGCACGCCAGTAGAATCTACCCTCCTTATTTACGCAAGGAAGTTAGCACACCACGATATTCTTCGAAAATGTCAACAAAATTGTATTTTCCAGCAACAATCTACATCATTGCAATGGCTATAGCGCTCGAAAAGCCTCTTTCCTCCTTACTTATGCAAGGAAGTTAGCTTACCACGTAGAATCTTTCCTCCTTATTTATGCAAGAAAGTTAGCTCACCACAGTATTATTCGGAAATGTCAAAAAAATTGAATTTTCCAGCTTGATGCTCCTGCAATGCAATGGCTATAGCACGCCAGTAGAATCTATCCTCCTTATTTACGCAAGGCAGTT
>NW_016942781.1:0-214 GCF_001483705.2 Eufriesea mexicana | reverse complement strand
GCACGCCAAAAGAATCTTTCCTCCTTATTTAACCAAGAAAGTTAACTCACCAAGATATTAGTCGAAAATTTCAATAGAATTGAACATTCCGGCCAGATTCTATAGCATTGCGACGGCTATAGCACGTGAATTGAATCTTTCCTCCTTATATATGCAAGAAAGTTATCTCACCACGGTGTTAGTCCAAAATGTCAATAAATTTGAATTTTCCAAA
>NW_016942780.1:0-708 GCF_001483705.2 Eufriesea mexicana | reverse complement strand
ATACATCCATCAATCCATACATCTCTCCATGCATACATCCATCCACCAATCCATCCATCCATCCATACGTCCATACATACATCAACACGTCCATTCACCCATTCATACATACATACATCTGTACATACATCCATACATACACAAATCCACGTATCTATATGTCCATCAATCCGTTCTTCCATCCAACCATCCATCCATCCATCCAAACATACATACATCCATACATACATCAATACATACATCCATACATCCATCCATCCACACATCCATCCATCCATACATCCACCCATTCATACATCCATCGAAGCATCAATCCGTCCATTCATACAAGCACCCATTCATTCCATTGATCCATACATCTATCCATAAATACATCCATCCATCCACACAGCCATATATTCACACATCCATAAATCCATCCATCCATACATCCATCCAACCATACTTACATGCATCCATACATCCATCCATTCATTCATCCGTCCATCCATAAATCCATACATATATACATCCACACATCCATAAATCCGTATCATCCATTCATTCGTTCATCCATACATACATACATCCATACAGCCATACATACATACATCCATTCATCCGTACATCCCTACATCCATACATACGTACATTCATACATCCATTCATCCATACATCCAGCCATCCGTATGTCCGTCCAACCATACATACATCCATACATACATCCTA
>NW_016942779.1:0-702 GCF_001483705.2 Eufriesea mexicana | reverse complement strand
CATCCATACTAGCACCCATCCATACATCCGTAGATCCATACATTTATCCTTCCAAACATACATTCATCCATATGTTCATACATCCGCACATCCATAAAGCCATCAATCCATACTTCCATACAACCATACATGCATCCATACATACATCCATACATACATACATACATTCATACATCCATCCACTCTTACGTCCATCCATCCATACATCCATACGCATAAACATCCATACATTCATACATACATCCATGCATACATCCATGCATACATCCATGCATACATCCATACATTCGTCCACACACCCATACATTCAACCATACATTCATCCATACAAGCATCCATACATACATCGATACATAGATACAACCATACATCTGTGCATCCATACATCCGTACATCCGTTCATCCATACCTCAATCCATCCATACATCCATCCATCCATCCAACCATTGATCCATACATACATCCATCCATACATCCAACTTTACATATGTCCATCCATCCATACATTCACCCATCCATACATCCAACGAAACATACATCCATCCATCCATACAAGCACCCATCCGTACACCCATCGATACATACATCTATCCATCCATACATCCATCCATCCATACATGCATACATCCACAGATCCACACATACATACATCCTTCCATTTGTACGTCTATCATTCGATACATCCATCCAACCATACATCCA
>NW_016942778.1:0-566 GCF_001483705.2 Eufriesea mexicana | reverse complement strand
AATATATGCGGAGCACATAACCAGAGTTAGTAAACTGACATCAGAGTCATCTATGTTCTCGTTACGGAACCCGAGCTTTTAGTCTATAATCATAGATGGCCCTGATGTCAGTTTACTAACTCTGGTTATGTGCTCCGCATATATTTTAATAAATCAGATCGGCGGAGAAAAATTCATAAAATTCACTAATTACTCAATATCCGTGAATAATTTATGAACTTTTACAACTGCATCGTAAAGGCAGATCCTTTAAGAACTTTCCAATATATTTTTCGATAGAAATTTGTCCCTAATTAATTAATTATTAATTATTATTCTACGAAATATTTGAATTATTGTCGAAAATTATCGAAGACGCCATTGATTCTTCATTAGTTACTATCCTCTACGCAATTAATTTATGAAACTTTATGCACTCGTTATAAAAACAATGTTCTTACGAATCTTCTCATATCACTTTTGTTCACATTTTGATTCTAGTTTCGATGAGTATTAATTATTTTCACGGAAGATCGTTATGGTCGCCGTTACGAAATCATAGACGCCATAAAACAAAAATTAATAAC
>NW_016942777.1:0-860 GCF_001483705.2 Eufriesea mexicana | reverse complement strand
ATTGACATTTTCGACTAATAACGTGGTGAGTTAACTTTAATGCATAAATAAGGAGGAAGAATATTATTGGCGTGCTATAGCCATTGCTGCATAAATAAGGAGGAAGAATACTATTGGCGTGCTATAGCCATTGCAATGCTCTGGAATCTGGCAGGAAAATTCAATTTTACTCACATTTTCGACTAATATCGTAGTGAGCTACCTTTCTTGCATAAACAAGGAGGAAAGATTGTATTGTCGTGCTATAGCCGTCGCAATGCCACAGAATCTGGATGGAAAATACAGTTTTATTAACATTTTCGACTAATATCGTGGTGAAACAACTTTCTTGCATAAATAAGGAGGAAAGATTCTATTGGCGTGCTATTGCCATTGCAACGCTATAGAATCTGGACGGAAAATTCAAATTTATTGACATTTTCGACTAATATCGTGGTGAGCTAAGTCTCTCGCATATATATGGAGGATAGATTCTATTGGCGTGCTACAGCCACTGCAATGCTATAGAATCTGCCTGGAAAGTTCAATTTTACTGATATTTTCGACTGCTATCGCTCTGAGCTAACTTTCTTAGATAAGTAACGAGGCAAGATACTATTGGCGTGCTATAGCCATGGCAATGCTCTGGAATCTGGCTGGAAAATTCAATTTTACTGACATTTTCGATTAATATCGTAGTGAGCTACCATTCTTGCATAAACAATGAGGAAAGATTATATTGTCGTGCTATAGCCATCGTAATGCTATAGAATCTCGATGGAAAATACAGTTTTGTTAACATTTTCAACTAATATCGCGGTGAGACAACTTTCTTGCATAAATAAGGAAGAAGGATTCAATTGGCGCTCTATAGCCATTGC
>NW_016942776.1:0-931 GCF_001483705.2 Eufriesea mexicana | reverse complement strand
ATAGCACGCCAAAAGAATCTTTTCTCATTACTTATGCTGGAAAGGTAGCTCTCCACGATATTCTTCGAAAATGGCAATAAAATTGAATTCTACAGCCAGATTATATTGCATTACAATGGCTATAGCACGCCATTAGAATATTTCATTATTATTTATGCAAGAATTTCATTTCACCACGATATTAGTCGAAGATGTCAATAAAAATGTATTCTCCTGCCCGATTCTATAGCATTGTAATGGCACTAGCGCGCCACTAGTATCTTTCATCCTTATTTACGCACGAAAGATAGCCCACAACGATATTAGTCGAAAACGACATTAATATCGAATTTTCCCGCCAGATTCCATGCAGATTCTATAGCATTGCGACGGCAATTGCACGCCAATAGGATCTTTCTTCCTTATCTATGCAACGAAGTTAGCTCACCACGATATTAGTCGAAAATGTCAATAAAATTTAATGTTCCAGCAAGATTCAATGGCATTGCAGTGGCTATAGCATGTCAATAGAATCTCCCCATCCTTATTTAAGCTAGAAAGATAGCTCACAACGAAATTGTGAGAAAATGTAAATAAAACTGGTTTCTCCAGCCTGATTCTATAGCATTGCTATGGCTATAGCACGCCAATGGAATTTTTCCTCCTTATTTACGCAAGAAAGATTGCTCAACATGGCGTTAGCCGTAAATGTGATTAAAATTGAAACATCCAGCCAGATTCTATAGCATTGCAATGGATATAGTACGCCAATAGGGTCTTTCCTCCCTATTTATGCAAGAAAGCTAGCTCACCCCGATATTAGTCGAACTTGTCAATATAATTATATTTTCCAGCCAGACTCTGTTGCACTGCAATACCTAAAGCACGTCAATGGAATTTTGCCTCCTTATTTAGGCAAGAAAGTTAACTCAACACGGCATTAGTAGTAAAT
>NW_016942775.1:0-871 GCF_001483705.2 Eufriesea mexicana | reverse complement strand
CTAAGTAAGGTGGATAGATCCTTCTGGAGTGCTATAGCCATTGCAATGCAGTGGAATCTGGCTCGAAAGCTCAATTTTATTGACATTTTTGACAAATATCGTGGAGAGCAATCTATCTTGCACAAATAAGGAGGAAAGATACTATTGGCGCTCTATAGCCATTGCAATGCACAGGAATCTGGCTGGAAAGTTCAGTTTTGTTGACAGTATCGACTAATATCGTGGTGAGCTATCCTTCTTGCGTAAATAAAGAGTTTAGATTCTATTGGCGTGCTATTGCCATTGCAATGCTATAGAATGTGGATGGAAAGTTCAATTTTATTGAAATCTTCCACTGATATCGTGGTGAGCTAGCTTGCTTGCAAAAATCAGGAGGTAAGATTCTTTTTGCTTGCAAAAATCAGGAGGTAAGATTCTTTTGGTATGATATAGGCATTGCAATGCAATAGAATCATGCTCGAAAATTCAATTTTATTGACATTTTCGACTAATATCGTGATGAGGCAACTTCCTTGCATAAATACGGAGGAAAGATTCTCTTGGCACGCTATAGGCACTGCAATGCTCTGGAATCTGGTTGCAAAGTTCAATTTTATTGAAAGTTTCGACTCATATCGTGGTGAGAAATCTTTCTTGCAGAAATAAGGAGGAAAGATTCTATTGGCCTATTCTTTCTTGCAGAAATAAGGAGGAAAGATTCTATTGCCCTACTATTGCCATTGCAATTCTATAGAATCTGTCTGTAAAGTTCAATTTTATTGACCTTTTTCGACTAATATCGTGCTGAGCTAGCTTCCTTGCATAATTCTGGAGGAAATATCCTTTTGGCGTAGTATAGCCATTGCAATGCTGTAGAATCTGGCTGGAAAAT
>NW_016942774.1:0-250 GCF_001483705.2 Eufriesea mexicana | reverse complement strand
ATATTTTGAATAGACCTATTCTCTGGCAAGAAGGTGGCTGCACTTGCCATTGGATTGTAGGCGTTAGGCGATCAATTCACAATGCAATAACAGGTTAGAGATTTTGAATAGACCTATTCCCTGTCATGTAGATGGCTGTACTTGCCATTGGA
The DNA here is from genome assembly GCF_001483705.2 of Eufriesea mexicana. Lineage (NCBI taxonomy): Eukaryota > Metazoa > Arthropoda > Insecta > Hymenoptera > Apidae > Eufriesea > Eufriesea mexicana. Next base: position 98 of record NW_016942774.1, on the reverse strand, counting down.
TTGAAGGCGTTGTTCGTTCTATTCAGCAAGCTATTGCAGGTTATAGACTTTGAATAGACCTTTTTTCTGGCAAGAAGGAGTCTGTACTTGCCAATGGA
>NW_016942773.1:0-596 GCF_001483705.2 Eufriesea mexicana | reverse complement strand
TCGAAGTTGCCCTGTCCTACACTAGCCAAGCTTACCATAGCCGTACGTAATCTGTCTCAAACGAACGTGCTGAGATCGATATTGCTGGCTTCCTCAGTGTAAAGCAGAAAATACTAGAACACGGCAGATCGCAGAAATCCACCGAAAAGTAGTGTCCACCTCGTAAGTCAAAGTTATCCATACCTTACCAAACCGAGCCTAACATAACCTAACCGAACGTAGCTTAAGTCCACCTCACGCGCAGAGACCGCTATTGCTGGCCACCGAGCGCCAAGCAGAGCACACTAGAGCACAGTAAAGTGTAGAACTTCACAGACTAGCAGCGTACACCGCGAAAGTCATATATATCCAAACCTAACTCAACCTAACGTGCCGAGACAAATATTTCTGGCCTCCCCAGGGTCAGGCAGAACAAACTGGTGCACAGTAGACGCCGAAAGCCCCCATATAACTGTCTATTGCACAAAAGTCAAAGATATCATAATATAACATAAGCCAACCGAACCTAACGAAGCGTACAATAACTAAACTTGGCGAGCCGGGACCACTATTGCTGGCCTCCTCAGAGAAAAGTAGATGCCAGTGGAGCCATGCAG
>NW_016942772.1:0-228 GCF_001483705.2 Eufriesea mexicana | reverse complement strand
CCTTCCCAGAGCCAAGCTGTAAATATTAGAGCATTGTAGGGCGCAGAAATCATCCTAATAGTACGCTGTGGCACTAAAGTCGAAGCTACCCTCTTCTAACATAACCGAACGTAATGTAACTCAACCTAACATGCCGCGATCACTATTGCAGGTCGCCCCAGGGCCATGCAGAGCACAGTAGCGGAGAGTAGAACGCAGAAGTCAATAGAATCGCAGTGTAAATCAGAA
>NW_016942771.1:627-907 GCF_001483705.2 Eufriesea mexicana | reverse complement strand
GTTATAGATTTCGAAAAGACCTATTCTCTGGCAAGTAGATGGCTGTACTTGCCATAGGATTGACGGCGCTAGGCGACCTATTCACCAAGCTATAACGGATTATAGATTTTGAATAGACCTATTCTCACGCAAGTAAATGGCTGTACTTGCCATTGGGCTGAAGGCGTTAGGCCATCTATTCACCGAGCTAGAACAGGTTACTGATTTTGAATAGACCTATTCTCTGGCAAGTAGATGGCTGTACGTGCCATTGGATTGAAGGCGTTAGACGATCTATTCA
>NW_016942771.1:357-606 GCF_001483705.2 Eufriesea mexicana | reverse complement strand
ACCCTGGCAACCAGATGGCTGTACTTGCCATTAGATTGAAGGCGTAGGCGATCTATTCACTGAGCTATAACAGACTATTGATCTTCAATAGACCTATACTCTGCCAATTAAATGGCTGTACCTGCCATTGTACTGAAGGCGTTAGGCGATCTATTCACCAAGCTATAACAGGATATATATTTTGAATAGAATTATTCTCTGGCAAGTAGTTGGATGTACTTGCCATTGTATTGAAGGCGTTAGGCGATC
>NW_016942771.1:0-283 GCF_001483705.2 Eufriesea mexicana | reverse complement strand
CCTTAGGCGACCTAGTCACCAAGTTGTAACAAATTTTACATTTTGAATAGGCCTATTCTCTGGCAAGTAGGTTGCTGTACCTGCCATTTGATTGTAGGCGTTAGGCGATCTATTCACCAACCTGTAGAACGTTATAGAATTTGAATAGACCTATTCTCTGGCAAGTAGATGGCTGTACTTGCCATTGGATTGAAGGCGTTGTGTGTTCTATTCACCAAGGTGTAGAAGGTTGTAGATTTTGAATAGACTTATTGCCTGGCAAGTAGACGGCTGTACTTGCATT
>NW_016942770.1:0-687 GCF_001483705.2 Eufriesea mexicana | reverse complement strand
AGCACAAAAGTTGAAGATATCCTTACCAAGCTTAGCATAACCCAACACAACCGATCGTAAAAAGACAGAACATAATTTAACGAGGCCACTACTTCGGGCCTTCCCAGTGCCAATCAGAAAGAGTCAGAGCGCAGTAGGGCGCAGAAATCCACCTAATAGCAAACCATACCACTAAAGTCAAGGCAATCATCTCCTAACCAATGGTATTATAACATAAACATAACCTAACTTAAAGTAGCGTGTCGCTACCACCAGCAATGGCATCCCCAGGGACAAGCAGGACATGCTAGAGCATATTAGAGTGCAGGCATCTATCGAATGGCAGTGTACAACGCAAAAGATATATCTACCATATCCAATCTTACCATAACTCAACCTAACCAATCGTAACCTAACCAAAACTAACGTGCCGCGACCGATACAGATGGCCTCCTCAGAGCCAAGCAGAACACATCAGTGGAAAGTAGAGCGCAGAAATCCATAGAATCGCAGCGTAGGTGAGGAAAGCCAAAGATATGCAAACCTAACAAAAACCAACAGATAACAGCCCAACATAGCCTAACTCCAACTAACTTGCAGAGACCTCTATTGCTGCCCTCCTCAGAGCCAATCAGGACGAACTACAGCACAACGGAGCGCAGAAATCCACCGAATAGCAGTGTACAGCACAAAAGTTCAAGCTATCCT
>NW_016942769.1:0-912 GCF_001483705.2 Eufriesea mexicana | reverse complement strand
ATTTTATTGACAGTTACGACTAATATCGTAGTGAGCTCCCTTTTTTCTAAAATAAGGTGGGTAAATCCTATTGGCGTGCTATAGCCATTGCATTTCTATAGTATCTGGCAGGAGAGATCAATTTTATTGACATTTTCGACTAATATCGTGTTGAGCTACCGTTCTTGCATAAATAAGAAGGAAAGATCCTATTGGCGTGCTATTGCCATTGCAATGCTATAGAATCTGGATGGAAATTTCAATTTTATTGACATTTTCGACAAATATCGCGGTGAGCTAGCTTTCTTATATAAATAAGGAGGAAAGATTCTCTTGGCGTGCTATATTCTTTGCAAAGCTACAGAATCTGGTTGGAAAATGCAATTTTATTGACAGTTTCGTCTAATATCGTGTTGAGCTATCTTTCATGCTGTAAAGATGTAGGGTGGATGTTATTGGCGTGCTATAGCCATTACATTTCTATAGTATCTGGATGGAAGATTCAATTTTATTGACATTTTCGACTAATATCGTGGTGAGCTATCTTTTTTGCATAAACAAGGAGGGTAGATGTTATTGGCGTGCTATTGCCATTGCAATGCTATAGAATCTGGATGGGAAATTCAATTTCATCGACATTTTCGACTAATACCGCGGTGAGCTATCTTTCTTACATAAATAAGGAGGAAAGATTCTTTTGGCGTGCTATAGTCTTTGCAATGCTATAGAATCTGGCTGGAAATTTCAATTTTATTGACAGTTTCTACTAATATCGTGATGAGCTATCTTTCTTGCATAAACAAGGAGGGTAAATGTTATTGGCGCGCTATAGCCATTGCATTTCTATAGTATCTAGATGGAAAATTCAGTTTTATTGACATTTCCGAGTAATATGGTGGTGAGCTGACTTTCATGTATAAACAAGGAGGAAAG
>NW_016942768.1:0-675 GCF_001483705.2 Eufriesea mexicana | reverse complement strand
ACCTAACCCAAACTCACATAACCTAACCGAACGTAGAACAAATAAACCTAACGAGCCCAGACCACTATTTCTGGCCGCCCCAGAATCAAGCAGAACATATTAGTGCATAGTAGGTATATTAGTGCATAGTAGAGGGCAGAAATTCGCCGAATGGCAATGTATGTCACAAAAGTCACAGTTACCCTGTACAAACATAACCAAACGTGACATAACCAATCTTAGACGAACGCAATCTAACTCGCCGCACCCAGCATTTCCAGTCTCCCCAGAGCAAAGCAGAGAATATTAGACCTCAGCAGAGCGCAGAAATCCACCGAATAGCACAAAAGTAGAAGCCACCCTCCCCAACCTCTGAAAACATAACGCAACCAAACGTGACCCGACTCATTCTAATGTGCCGAGACCACTATTACTGCCCTCCACAATGCCAAGCAGAGCGCATTAGAGGAGGGTAGCGCGCAGAAATGCATAGTGTCGCAGTGCATAGCACAATAGTCGAAGCTACCCCATCCTAACTTGGCCACACTTAACATAACCGAACGTAGCTTAACTCAACCTAACGTGTAGAGACCACTATTGCTTGACTCCCCGGAGTCAAGCAAAATATACATGAGCACAGTAGATCGCAGTAATACACCATATTGCAGTGTATATCACAAAAGTGGAAGATATCCT
>NW_016942767.1:392-897 GCF_001483705.2 Eufriesea mexicana | reverse complement strand
GACTTTTCAAAATCTATAACCTATTATAGCTTGGTGAATAGATCGCCTATCGCCTTCAATCCATTGGCCAGTACAGCCACTCAGGGAATAGGTCTACTCAAAGTCTATAATCTGTTATAACATAGTGAATAGATCGCCTAACGCCTTCGATCCAATGGCAAGTACTGCCATCTACTCGCCAGAGAATAGGTTTATTCAAAATCTATAACCGGTTATAGCTGGGTGAATAGGTCGCCTAACGCCATCCATCCAATGGCAATTACAGCCATCTACTTGCTACAGAATAGGGCTACTCAAGGTCTATAATCTGTTATAGCTTGGTGAGCACATCGCCTAACGCCTTCAATACAATGGCACGTACAGCCATCTACTTGACAGAGAATATGTCCATTCAAAATATATAACCTGTAATAGCTTGGTGAATAGATCGCCCAACGCCTTCGAACCAATGGCAAGTACAGCCATACCCTTGCCAGAAAATAGGTCTATTCAAAATCTATAACCT
>NW_016942767.1:0-274 GCF_001483705.2 Eufriesea mexicana | reverse complement strand
CGCCTTCAAACCAATGGCACGTACAGCCATCTAATTTCCAGTTAATAGGTCAATTCAAAATATATAACCTGTTATAGAATGGTGAATAGATCGCCTAACGCCTTCGATCTAGTGGCAAGTACTGCCATCTACTCGCCAGAGAATAGGTCTATCCAAAATCTATAATCTGTTGTAGCTTGGTGAATAGATCGCCTAACGCCTCCAATTCAATGCATGTACAGCCTTCTACTTGCCATAGAATAGGTCTATTCAAAGTATATAATCTGTTGTAGCT
>NW_016942766.1:0-938 GCF_001483705.2 Eufriesea mexicana | reverse complement strand
CTAACGTGCCGAGACCGCTATTACTCGACACCCCAGAGTCGAGCAGAGCATGGAAGAGCAACGCACAGCGCGGAAATACACCGCACTTCAGTGTACAGCACAAAAGTATACAAAAGTCAAAAATATCCTATCTCCTTCCAAACGAACCTAGCATAACCGAACGAAACCTAACTATACCTAACGCGCCGTGGCCACAGTTTGTGGCTTCCGCAGAGCAAAGCAGAGCATAATAGAGCCTAGTTGAGCGCAGAAATCCATAGAACCGCCGCGTATTGCAAAAAAGTCGAAGCTATCCAAACCTAACCACAGCTACCACAACCTAACAAAACGTCGCGTATCTGTACCCAACATGGAGAGGCCACAATTACTGGCTTCACCAGAGACAAGCAGAACATACTAGAGCACCGTAGATCGCAGGTATCCGCGGCGTTTCAGCGTATAGCAGAAAAGTCAAGGATATCCTATCCTAACCTGACCCAGCCTAACCCAAACATACATAGCATAACACAGCATAAAGTGACAAGAGCAATATTACAGTCTTACCCAGAGCCAAGCTGAACATATCAGATCAGAGTGGCGCGCAGGTACCGAATAGCAGTGTATAGCACATATATCAAAGCTATCCTCTCCTAACCAAACAAATCGTAACATACCCAAACGTAACCTAACTAAACCTAACGGGCCGCGACCACCATTGCAGGCCTCCCGAAAGTCGAGCAGAGTATAGTAGAGCAATGCAGACAGCGGCAATCCACTGAACAGCAGTGTACAGCAGAAAAGTCTAAGCTACCCTATCGTAATCTAGCCAAACGTAGCATAACCGAAAGCATCATAGCTCAGCCTAATGCGCCGAGAATAAAATTGCCCCCTTTCCTAGAGTCAAGCAGCGCGTATTAGAGGCGAGTAGAGCGCAGGAATTCATGCAATCGCAGAGCATA
>NW_016942765.1:0-515 GCF_001483705.2 Eufriesea mexicana | reverse complement strand
TGGCTTATTTATGCTAGGATAGGGTAGCTACGACTATTGTGCCGTGCACTGCGATTCTATGGACTTCTGCGCTCTACTCTACGCTAGTAAGTTCTGCTTGGCTCTGGGGAGGACAGCAATAGTAGTCTCGGCACGTCAGGATGAGATAGGCTACGTTTCGTTACGTTACGCTTTGTCAGGTTAGGAAAAGGTAGCGTCGTCTTTAGTGCTACACACTGCTGTACGGTGGATATCTGCGCTCTCCTCTGCTCTAATATGTCTGCTCGTCTCTGCGGAGGCAGCAATAGCGGTCGTGCCACGTTTGGTTGATTTAGGTTACGTTTTGTTAGGTTAGGGTAGGCTAAGTTTGGTTTGGGTGGCTTTGACATTTGTGCTATACGCTGCTATCCTGTGCATTTCTGCGCTCTACTGTGCCATAGGATATTCTGCTTGGCGGTGGGGAGGCCAGGAACAGTGCTTTCGGCACGTCAGACAGAACTATGTTGCGTTCAGGTACGATACGTTTGCTTAGGTTA
>NW_016942764.1:9759-10044 GCF_001483705.2 Eufriesea mexicana | reverse complement strand
GCCGATAGAATCTACACTCCTTATGTGTGCAAAAAAGATTGCTCTCCACGATATTAGTCGAAAATGTCAATAAAATTGAATTTCCCAGCCAGACTGTTTATCATTGCAGTGGCAATAGCACGCCAATAGAATCTTTGCATCTTATTTATGCAAGGACGGTAGCTCACCAGATATTAGTCGAAAATGTTAATAAAATTATATTTTCCAGCCAGATTCTACAGCATTGCAATGGATATAGCATGCCAAATGGATCTTTCCTCCTTACCTATGCAAGGAAGTTAGCTC
>NW_016942764.1:0-418 GCF_001483705.2 Eufriesea mexicana | reverse complement strand
TTTTCCAGCCAGAGTCCAGAGCATTGCAATGGCTATAACACGCCAATAGTACCTTTCCTCCTTATTTATGCAAGAAAGGTAGCTCACTATGATATTAGTCGAAGATGTCAGTAAAATTGAATAATCCAGCCAGATTCCAGTGCATTGCAATGGCTATAGCAGGTGAATGGGACCTTTCCTCCTTATTTACGCAGGAAAGATGGTTCACCACGATATTAGTCGAAAGTGTCAATAAAATTGAATTTTCCAGCCATATTCTACAGCAATGTAATGGCTATAGCACTCCAACATGATCTTTCCTCTTTACTTATGCAAGGAAGTTAGGTCACCACGATGTTAGTCGAAGATGTCAATAAAATTGAATTTTCCTGCCCGATTCTATAGCATTGCAATCGCTGTAGCACGCAAATGGAATCTT
>NW_016942763.1:340-566 GCF_001483705.2 Eufriesea mexicana | reverse complement strand
GCTATAGAATCTGGCTGGAAAATTCAATTTTATTGAAATTATCGTCTAATAACGTGGTGAACTAACTTTCTTGCACAAATAAGGTTGAAATAATCTGTTGGCTCGCTACATCCATTGTAATGCTACAGAATCTGGATGGAAAACTCGATTTTAAGGACATTTTCAACTGATATCGTTGTGAGCTACTTTTCCCTCATAAATAATGGGGAAAGATACTATTGCCGTA
>NW_016942763.1:0-323 GCF_001483705.2 Eufriesea mexicana | reverse complement strand
ACTACTAGAGAATCTGTCTGGAAAATTCAATTTTATTATCATTTTCCACTAATATCGTGGTGAACTAGCTTTCTTGCTTAAATAAGGATGAAATATACTATTGGCGTGCTATAGCCATGGCATTGCTATAGAATCTGGCAGGAAAACTCAATTTTATAGACATTATCGACTATTATCGTGATGACATAACTTTCTTGCATATATAAGGTGGAAAGATTCTACTGGCGTGCGAAAGTCATTGCGATGCAGTAGAATCTGGTTGAAAAATACAATTTTATTGACATTTTCGATTAATATCGTGGTGACATAACTTTATTGCATAT
>NW_016942762.1:0-484 GCF_001483705.2 Eufriesea mexicana | reverse complement strand
ACTGATATCGTGGTGAGATAACTTTCTTCCAAAAATAACAAGGAGTGATGCAATTGGCGTGTTGTAGCCATTTCAATGCTAGAGAATCAGTCTGGAAAGTTCAATTTTATTGACATTTTCGACTGTTATCGTATTGGGCTAGCTCTCTTGCATAAATAAGGAGGAGAGGTGCTCTTGGCGTGCTATAGCCGTTTCAATGCTTTCGAAACTGGCTGGAAAATTTAATTTTATTGGCATTTTTGACTAATATCGTGGTGAGCTAGCTTCCTTGCATAAATAAGGAGGAATGATTCTATTGGCGTTGCTATAGGCATTGCAATGCTATAAAATGTGGCTGGAAAGTTCAATTTTATTGATAGTTGCGTCTAATATCGTGGTAGGCTATCTTTCTTGCATAAATAACTAGGAAAGTTTCTATTGTCGTGCTATAGCCGCTCAAGTGCTGTAGAATGTGGCTGAAGAATTCAATTTTATTGACATTTTC
>NW_016942761.1:0-431 GCF_001483705.2 Eufriesea mexicana | reverse complement strand
ATCCTGCTCACCACGATATCAGTCGAAAATGTCAACGAAATTAAGCTTTTCAGTCAGATGCCACTGCATTGCCATGGCTATAACAAACCAATAGGATCTTTCCTTCTTATTTATGCAGAATATATTGCTCAGGACGATTTTAGTCGACAATGAGCTTTCCGGTCAGATTTTTTTTTGCAATGCAATAGCTACAGCAAACCAATGGTATCTTTCTTTCGTATTTATTCAGAAAAGCTCGCTAACCGCGATATCAGTCGAGATTGTCAATAAAATTGAGCTCTTCAGACAGATTCTGTTGTAATGCGATGGCTACAGCAAACCAATGGAATCCTTCCTTCGTTTTCATTCCGATAAGTTTGCTCACCTCCCTATATGTCGAAAATGATAATAGAATTGAACTTTGCAGTCAGATTCTACTGCAATGCAATGGC
>NW_016942760.1:0-562 GCF_001483705.2 Eufriesea mexicana | reverse complement strand
TGCCTCGAAAAATCAATTTCATTGACAGTTTCGACTAATATCGATGTGAGCTAAGTTTCTTGCATAAATAAGGAGGAAGGATTCTATTGGCGTCCAATGGGCATTGCAATGCTTTAGAATCTGGGTGCAAAATTCAATTTTAATAACATTTTCGACTAATATCGCGGCGAGCTAGCTATCTTCAATAATAAGGAGGAAAGGTACTATTGGCGTGCTATAGCCAATGCAATGCTATGGAATCTGCCTCGAAAATTCAATTTTATTGACGTCTTCAACTAATATCGTGGTCAGGTAACTTTCTTGCATAAGTATGGAGGAAAGATTCTATTGGCCAGCTAGAGCCATTGCAATTCTACAGTGTCTGGATGGAAAATTCAATTTTACTGACATGTTCGTCTAATATCGTGGTGAGCTTTCTTTCTTGCATAAATAAGGAGGTAGCATTCTATTGGCGCGCTATAGAAATTGCAATTCTACAGAATCTGTCTAGAAAATTCAGTTTTACTAACATTTTCGCCTAATATCGTAGTGAGCTATCTTACTTGGATAAGTAAGGAGGAAA
>NW_016942759.1:0-624 GCF_001483705.2 Eufriesea mexicana | reverse complement strand
GGATGGGCGGATGTATGGATGGATGGATGTATGGAAAGATGGATGTATGTATGGATGTATGTATGGATGAAAGGTTGTTTGGATTGATGGGTGTATGGATGGATTGGGGTATCGATGGACGGATGTACGGAAGTATGGATGTATGGATGTATGGCTGTATGCATGTACGGATCTATGGATGGATGATTATATCGAATGATGGTCGTACTAATGGATGTATTTATGGAAGTGTGGGTGTGGGGCTGTATGGATGAATATATGTATGGATGGATGGATTTATGGATGGGTGGATGGGTGGATGTATGTTTGGATGCATGCATGGATGTGTGTATGGATGCATTTACGGATGTATCTATGGATGTATGTATGGATGAGTGTATGGGTGTATGCATGGATGTATGGACGTATGTGTGGATGTACGTATGGATGGATGAGTGTATGGATAGATGGATTTGTGGACGTATGGATGTGTGGATGGATGGATATGTGGATGTACGCATGTATGGATATACGGACGAATGGATGTATGTATGTATATCTGTATGGACGTATGGATGGATAGATGTATGAGTGGATGGATGTATGGATGCATGCATGCATGGATGTGTGTATGGATGCATTTAT
>NW_016942758.1:0-817 GCF_001483705.2 Eufriesea mexicana | reverse complement strand
ATTATCGTGGTGAGCTAACTTTCTTGCATAAATATGGAGGAAAGTTCCTTCTGGAGTGCAATAGCCATAGCAATGCTGTAGAAAATAGCTGGAAAATTCAATTTTATTGTCATTTTCGACCAACAGCGTGTTGAGTTAACTTTCTTGCACAAATAAGGAGGAAGGATCCTTCTGGAGTGCTATAGCCAATGCAATGCAGTAGTATCAGGCTGGGAAATGCAATTTTATTGACATTTTTAACTAATATCGTGGAGCGCTTACTTTCTTGCATAAATAAGGAGGAAAGATTCTATTGGCGTGCTATAGCCATTGCAATGCTCTGGAATCTGGCTAGAAACTTCAATTTTACTCACATTTTCGTTTATTATCGTCGTGAGCTACCTTTCTTGCATAAATAATGAGGATAAATAATGAGGAAATATACCGTTGGCGTGCTATAGCCTTTGCAATGCAATAGAATCTGGCTGGAAATTTCAATTTCATTGTCATTTTCCACTAATATAGTTGTGAGCTATGTTCCTTGCATAAGTAAGGAGGAAGGATTCTTTTCGAGTGCTTCAGCCATTGCAATGCCGAAGAATCAGGCAGGAAAGATCAATTTTATTGACATTTTCGTCTAATATCGTGGGGAACTCTCTGTCTTGCGTAAATAAGGAGGAAAGATTCTATTGTCGTGCTATAGCCATTGCATTGATATAGTATCTGGCTGGAAAATTCAATTTTATAGACATTTTCTACTAATATCGTGAAGAGCTACCCTTCTTGCATAAGTACGGAGGAAATATCCTATTGGCGTGCTATAGACTTTGCAATTCAA
>NW_016942757.1:0-1401 GCF_001483705.2 Eufriesea mexicana | reverse complement strand
AACATAACCTAACCAAACATAGCATAGCTCAACCTAACGTGCAGCGACCACTTTGCTAGCCCCCTTAGCCCCCTCGGAGACAGGCATATCTTATTAGAGCGCATTATAGCGAAGTAGTCCACCGAATAGCAGTATATACCACAAAAGTTGAAGCAATCCTCCCGTAGCCTAACCAAACGCAACATAACCAAGCGCAACGTAGTGGAACCTAACGTGCCAAGCCCACTATTCCTGGTATCCCCAATGCCAAGCAAAGCATGCCAAAGCAGAGTAGATCGCAGAAATCCTCCGAATAACAGTGCACAGCACAAAAGCTGAAGCTATCCTAGCCAGACTTAGACTAACACAACCTAACCGAACGTAACTTGACACAACGGAAAGAGCCGAAGCCACTATTTATAGAACTGAACATAATGTGCGGATACCGCTGTTGCTGGCCTCTCCAGAGCCAAGCAGAGCACACTAGCGGCCAGTGGAGTGCAGAAATCCGTAGAATCGCGGTGAACATCAGAAAAGTCAAAGTTACCCAAACCCAACCCAAACCAACGGAACATAGCCAAATATAGCCAAACTCACCCTATCGTGCCGCGAGCACTATTGCTGGCTTCCCCAGAGCACGGCAGAACACATTGGTGGCGAGCAGAACGCAGAAATCCACGTAAGCGCAGTGTACATCAGAAAAGTCAAAGCAACAAAAGCGCCACCCAAACCATCAGAACACAGTTAACATAGCCTAACCCAACCTAACGTGCAGAGATCGTTATTGCCGCCCTCCCCAGTGAAAAGAAGATAAAGATGGTGGAGAGTGGAACGCAGAAATACATATAACCGCAGTGTACATCTGGAAATTCAAAGCTACCTAAACCTAACCCGAAGGAACGGAACACGAACAGGCATTGCATAATATAACCTGACGCGCCGAGACCGCTATTGCTGCCCTCCACAGATCCAAGCAGGGCGTACTGGAGCACAGTAGAGCGCAGAAATCGACCGAATGTCATTGTACAGCACAACGGTTGAAGCAACCCTAACCAAATTCAGCCTTACCCATTCAAAGCGAACGTAACGTGGCACAAAGCAACGTGCCGACAGCACTCTTGCCGGCCTTCCCAGAGCCAAACTGAACAGGCTCGAGTACTGTAGGACGCAGAAATACACCTAATAGCAGACTATAGCACTGAAGTCAAAGCCATCCTCTCCGAACCCTATCAACCGTAACATATCCTAACGTAACCCAACTCAACCTAACCTGCCGAGACCACTATTGCTGTCCCCCAGAGACGAGCAGAACGCATTAGTGGAGAGCATGATCCAGAAATCTATAGAATCGCAGTGCATATCAGAAAATTTAGTGCTACGTGAGCCTAACCCAAACAAACAGAACATTAACGAGCATGGCCT
>NW_016942756.1:0-723 GCF_001483705.2 Eufriesea mexicana | reverse complement strand
CATTGCCATTCGGTGGTCTTCTGTTGTCTACTGTGTTCTACTACATTCTGCTTGGCTCTTGGGGGGCCAGGAGCAGTGGTCGCGGCACGTTACTTTGATCTATGCTGCGTTCTCTTAGGTTAGGTTAGGGAAAATTATGTTACGATATCTACGGCTACTGTGCTATTCACTGCAATGCGGTTATTTTTCTGCAATGCGGTTATTTTCTGCCCACTACAATGCTCTAGTACATTCTTCTTGTCACTGTGGAGGCCAGCAATAGAGGTCCCTCCATGTTGGGTTCAGTTAGGATACGTTTGTGTATGTCAGGTTTGGTTATGTAAGAATGTTGTACCTTGACTTTTGCGCTTTACACTGCTTTTCGGCGGATTTCTGTTTTCTAAGGTGCTCTACTAAATTCTGCTTTGCTCTCGGGGTGCCACGTCGGCACGTCATGTAGTGTTATGCTGTGTCTGGTTTGGTTAGATTTTGTTAGGTTGGGTTCGGTTATCTAGGGCCACTGTGCCATTCACTGCAATGCGGTGTGATTTCTGCGCTCTAATGAGCTCTAGCACATTCTGCGTGTCTCTGTCGAGGCCAGCAATAGTGGTCTCGTAGTTACAGGCTGAGATATGCAACGTTTGGTCAAGTTGCATTTGGTGAAGGAAGAATAGGATAATATAGACGCCTGTGGTATACATGGCTATCCACATATTTCTGCGCTATCCTGCCCTCTAATATTTC
>NW_016942755.1:0-1011 GCF_001483705.2 Eufriesea mexicana | reverse complement strand
GTTGGATTCTGTTATATTACGAAAACCTTTGTTAAGTTTGGTTAGGTTAGGACTCGTTAGCCTCGACTTTTACGCTGTACACTGCTATTCGCTGTACTTCTGCATTCTACAGTGCTCAAACATTTCAGATTGCCTGCGTGGAAGCCAGCAGTACCGATCACGCCACATTAGGTTGTATTAGGCTAAGTTCGATTATGCTAAATTTGGTCAGGTTATGATAGGATATCTTAGACATCTGCGCTACACACAGCTGTGCGCGGATATCTGCGCTCTGCTGTGCTCTACTATATTCTGATTGGACCTGGGGTGGCTAGCAGTAGCTGTCTCGGCAGATTAGGTTGATTAATGTTACGTTTGGTTAGGATGGCATTGACTTTTGTGTTGTTCACTTCCACTCTATGTACTTCTGCGCTCTACGCTCATCTAATATGCTCTTCTTGGTTCTGGCGAGGCCAGCAATGGCGGCTTCGGCGCGTTAGGTTTGGTTAGATTAGATTTAGCTTGTCTAGGTTAGGTTAGGTTTGGTTATGATAGCTTCTACTTTTCTGCTTTATGTTGCGATTGTTCCATGGATTTCTGTGCTATGTTCTTCTCTAATATGTTCCATTCGAATGTTAGTGTGCCAGCAATAGCTTTCGCGGCACGTTAGAAGGAGCCACGTTACGTTCGGTTATGTTGCGACTGGTTATGTTAGGAGAGGATAGCCTTGGGCTTTGTGCTATACAGAGATATTCGGTGTATTTCTTCGCTGTCCTGTGCTCCAGTATGTTCTGCTTGGCGTTGTGGATGCCAGCCGTAGTGTCATCGGCACGTTGGCTTTTGTTCTGTTACGTTCGGTTATGTTACGTTTGGCAACGTTATGGCAGGGTTGCTTTTTCTTTTGTGCTATACAGTGTTTTCCGGTGTGTTTCTGCACCCTACTGCTCTCTAGTATGACCGGCTTTGATTTGGGGAGGACAGGAATAGTGGTCTCGCCACGTCACGTTGAGCTACGCTACGTTTGGTTAGTTT
>NW_016942754.1:244-582 GCF_001483705.2 Eufriesea mexicana | reverse complement strand
ACATTCATACATCCATACATGCATAAATCCATCCATCCACACCTCCATCCATCCATAGATCCAACGTTCCATATGTCCATGCATATATACATCCATTCATTCATACATCCATTCAACCATCCATACATAAATCCAACCAGCATTCTATCCGTCCATCAATACATCCATACATACTTCAATACATACATCCGTACATACATCCGTACATCCATCAATACATCCATCAATCCATACAAGCACTCATCCATACATCCACCCATAAATACATCCATCCAACCATACATACTTCCGTACATACATCCATACATACACATACATCCATCTATCCATCCATACAT
>NW_016942754.1:0-210 GCF_001483705.2 Eufriesea mexicana | reverse complement strand
CATCCATTCACCCATACATCCGTACCTCCATACATTCGTACATCCATACATACATCCATACATCCATGCATCCATACATCAATACAGCCATACACCCATACATCCGTACATCCATTCATTCGTACATCCATACATAAATCCATACATCCATACATCCATACATACAAACATCCATACATCCATCCATACATCCATCCATACATGCACCTA
>NW_016942753.1:0-866 GCF_001483705.2 Eufriesea mexicana | reverse complement strand
AGCATTGTGGCGGCTATAGCACGCCAATTAAATCCTTCCTCCTTATTTATGAATGAAAAATAGGTCACCATGATATTAGTCGAAAATGTCAAAAAATTTGTATTTTCCAACCGCATTCAGTATCACTGCAATGGATATAGCACGCCAATAGAATTATTCCTTCTTATTTATGCAAGAAAAGTGGCTCACCACGATATTAGTCGAAATGTCAATAAAATTGGATTTTCCAGCCGTATTCTATAGCACAGCGACGACTGCAGCAGGCCAATTGAATCCATCCCCCTGATTTATGAAAGAAAGATAGCTCACAATGATATTAGTCGAAAATGTCAATAAATTTGTATTTTCCAATCACATTCAGCATCACTGCAGTGGCTACAGCCCTCCAATAGAATTATTCATACTTAAATATGCAAGAAAGGTGGCTCACCACGATATTAGTCGAAAATGTCAATAAAATTGAATTTCCCAGCCGTATTGTATAGCACTGCGACGGCTATAGCACGACAATAGAATCCTTCCTCCTTATTAATGAACTAAAGACAGCACACCATGATATTAGTCGAAAATGTCAATCAATTTGTAGTTTCCAACCACATTCAGTATCACTGCAATGGCTATAGCACGCCAACAGCATCTTTGCTCCTTATTTATGGAAGCAAGGTAACTCACTACAATATTAGTCGAAAATGTCAATAAAACTGATCTTTCCAGCCAGATTCTTTAGCATTGCGACGGCAATAGCAAGTGAATTGTATCTTTGCTCCTTGTATATGCAAGAAAGTTAGCTCACAACGGTGTTGGACGAATATGTCAATAAATTTGAATTTCCCAAACACATTCTATATCAATGCAATGGCTATAGC
>NW_016942752.1:0-560 GCF_001483705.2 Eufriesea mexicana | reverse complement strand
TGGAAATGGGGATAACAAATAGACCAAGAATATATTCATATTGGACTGAAAGTTCTAGAGCAACTCCTTGGTTTAAGAAGATGTTTTCAAGGAACAGACTTCAAAATATTTTAAGATGTTTTCATATCGTTGATAATAAAAAATGTTTTCCACCGGGGCACGAAAATATGATCCATGTACTAAATTCAATCCGATTGTTGAGCACGCCAATCGGATCTTTTCTAAATTCAATCCGATTGTTGAGCACGCCAATCGGATCTTTCAAACATATTACACTCCACACAAAATGTTATCTATCGATGAGTCTTTAGTGGGAACACTGTGTCACTCCGGTATTACACAATATTTACCCAACAAGAAGCATCATAAATGGGGTATTAAGTTTTGGATGTTATGTGATGCAATATCAAAATATTGTGTAGCATTTTATTGTTATAAAGGTGCACAATCAAAGAATTCGCAAAATGGGCTTGGTTATGACGTTGTAGCAAAATTACTGCAAAATGCTGATTGTTTAGATAAAGGATATCACGTATATGTTGACAATTATTTTACAAGCA
>NW_016942751.1:0-610 GCF_001483705.2 Eufriesea mexicana | reverse complement strand
AAAAATTTAACCTATATACAATATTTACTTTCTAAATTTCTATATTAATATATTAAATAATTTTTAACTTACATTAATTTTTTTTTTTTCACTAATCAAACTAATGTATTTCTTATAACTAGGTTGTAATGAAAACAACTGTTGGTGATGTTGAGTTAGAATTATGGGCAAAAGAAACTCCAAAGGCATGTAGAAATTTCACACAGTTATCAATGGAAGGTTATTAGGGTGATACTATCTTTCATAGAATTATCAAAGGATTCATAACACAAGGTGGTGATTCCACGGGTACAGGAGAAGGTGGTAAAATATATGGAGAACCATTAAAAGTTGTGAGACTATATTTAAAAATAAAATGAATTCCTTTTTTATCGAAAAATAATTATTGGATATATATGTTTTAGGACGAATTTCATACACGATTACGTTTTTGTCGACGAGATTTAATTGCTATGGTTAATGCTAGAAAGATGACAATAGTTCCCAATACTTCTTTATTCTTAGTTCTACACCAGATTTGCAGAATAAACATACAATTTCTGGTAGTGCTACTGGAGAATCTATATATAGTATGCTTAAACTCGAAGAAGCACTTGTAAATGAGGTAAAT
>NW_016942750.1:0-1256 GCF_001483705.2 Eufriesea mexicana | reverse complement strand
CTATTGCCATTGCAATACTATAGATTCTGGATGGAAAATTCAATTTCATTGTCATTTTCGACTGATATCGTGGTGAGCTAACTTCCTTGCATACGTAAGGAGGAAGAATCCTTTTGTCGTACAATAGCCATTACAATGGTATAGAATCTGGATGGAAAGTTCAATTTTATTGTCTTCTTCTACTAGTATCGTGGTGAGCTAACTTTCTTGCATAAACAAGGAGGAAGGATTATATTGGCAAGCTATAACCATTGCAATGCCTCAGAATCTGGCTGGAAAGTTCAATTTTATTGTCATTTTCGACTAATATCGTGGTGAGCTAGCTTCCTTGCATAAGTATGGAGGAAAGATCCTTTTGGCGTGCTTTATCCATTGCATTGATATGGAATGTGCCTGGCAGTTTCGATTTTATCGACATTTTCAACTAATATCGTGGTGAGCTATCTTTCTTGCGTAGATAAGGCGGAAAGATTCTATTGGCGTGCTATTGCCATTGCAATGCCAAAGAATCTGGCTGGAAAAATCAATTTTATTGACATTTACGACTAATATGGTGGTGAGCTAACTTTCTTCCATAAATCAGGAGGAAAGATACTCTTGGCATGCTATAGGCATTGCAATGCTGTAGGATCTTGCTGGAAAATTCAATTTCATTGCCATTTTCAACTAATATCGTGCTGAGCCTAATTCCTTGTAAAAGTAAGGAGGGAAGATTCTATTGGCGTACTATTGCCATTGCAATGTTACGGAATCTGGATGGAAAGTTCAATTTCATTGTCTTCTTCTACTAGTATCGTGGTGAGCTTACTTTCCTGCATAAACATGGAGGAAGGATTCTATTGGCGTGCTTTAACCATTGCAATGTTATGGAATGTGCCTGGCAGGTTCAATTCTATTGACATGTTCAGCTAATATCGTGGTTTATCTTTCTTGCGTAAAAAAGGCGGAAAGATGCCATTGGCGTGCTATTGGCATTGCAATGCCGAAGAATCTGGCTGGAAAAATCAATTTTATTGACATTTACGTCTAATATCGCGGTGAGCAAACTTCCTTGCATAAACAAAGAGGAAAGATTGTGTTTGAAAGCTATAACCATTGCAATGCTGCAGAATCTGGCTGGAAAGTTCAATTTTATTGACATTTTCGACTAATATCGCGGTGAGCTAACTTTCCTGCATAAACAGGGAGCAAAAATAATTTTGGCAAGCTGTAACCATTGCAATGCTATAGAATCAGGCTGGAAAAATCAATTTTAT
>NW_016942749.1:0-910 GCF_001483705.2 Eufriesea mexicana | reverse complement strand
GGAAAATGTCAATAAAATTGAAGTCTCCAGCACGATTCTGCAGCATTGCAATGGCTATAGCGCTCCAAAAGGATCTTGCCTCCGTACTTATGCAAGGAATTTGGCTCACCACGATATTAGTCCAAAATGTGAATAAAAGTGAATTTTCCATGAATATTCTATTGCATTGCTATGGCTATAGCACGCGAAAGGATCTTTCCCACATACTTATGCAAGGAAGCTAGCTCACCACGATATTAGTCGAAAATGTCAATAAAATTGAACTTTCCAGCCCGATTCTGCAGCATTGCTATGGCTGTAGCAGGCCAAAAGTATATTCCCTATTTTCCCTCCTTACTTATGCAAGGAAGATGGCTTACCACGATATTAATCAAAAATGACAATAAAATTGAACTTTCCAGACCGATTCTGCAGCATTGCAATGGCTATAGCACGCCAAAAGTATCTGTCCTCCATACTTATGCAATGAAGTTACCTGACCACGATATCAGTCGAAAATGTCAATAAAATTGAACGTTCCAGGAAGATTCTATTGCACTGCTATGTCTATAGCACGTCAAAAGGATCTTTCCTCCTTAATTATGCAAGGAAGTTGGCTCACCACGATATTAGTCCAAAATGTCAATAAAATTGAATTTTCCGGCAAGATTCTATAGCATTGCAATGTTTATAGCTTGCCAATACAACCTTTCATCCTTGTTTATGCAAGAAAGCTAGCGCACCATGATACTAGACGAAAATGTCAATAAAATTGAACTTTCCAGCCAGATTCTATAGCATTGCAATGGTTATAGCTTGCCAATATAATCTTTCCTCCATGTTTATGCAAGAAAGTTAGCTCACCACATTAGTCGAAAATGTCAAAAAAATTGAATATTCCTGCCAGATTCTGCAGCATTGCAATGGCTAT
>NW_016942748.1:0-699 GCF_001483705.2 Eufriesea mexicana | reverse complement strand
AACTTTATTGAATTAATATAATTCCAATTAAATTTTATATTCCTATAATTTAAATTTAAAATATTATATTTTCAATATAAAAATATTTACTATTAAGGAAGAGTATTTAATTAATATTTAAGATTTCCTTAGGGTTATTGCTGCATCGCGATTGAATTTTCGATAAATTCTGACAGGTTGTAAATCCATCTCGCGGTCTCGTTATGTTGCGCGCCAAATTAATGTAAGATTTTTAAATATATTAATCTTATGCAGACCAAAATCTACGTGTCTAATAAAGAACAACTCTCTTTAATAACAAAACAAGTTTATTTAATTGACGTAATATACCAGGTTCCTCTCGATTGTAACACTCAACGTGTTGACTACACACACCCTATTCTCGACTACACCGCGTCTGCTTGCCACGCGCCCATGCAACCGTACTTAAAGCCAGATCTATCTCATTCTATATACACGCTTTCTCTCTCAATCATTCTACAGACATTTCCACAAAAGGATTTGCCGCTATCATTTGATCTTTCTGCGCCAAACAGCCGGATACCGCCGTTCACAACACCTTGCTTTTCACGGAGCCGGCTCAAACGCTTTTATGCCCACCTTACACTCATTCGCCTCGTCAAAAGCCAATGTCGTTGTTTATTATTCGATAGTCCTTCGCCATTTACCACCCCACAATTATTTTATAAATTTTCCTAT
>NW_016942747.1:1540-2196 GCF_001483705.2 Eufriesea mexicana | reverse complement strand
TTAGGTTTGGTTATGATGGCTTCGACTTCTGAGCTTTACACTGATATCCGGTGGATTTCTGCTATCTCCTGTGCTCTAATATTCTCTGCTTGGCTCTGGCGAGGTCAGCAATAGCCGTATCGGTACGTTATGTTGAGTGAGGTTACGCTCGGCTAGGCAGAGGTGGGCATAGATAAGTAGGTGTACCGTTAACTATTGTGCTTTACACAGCTATTCGGTTAACTTCTGGACTATACTGTGCTCTAGTATGTCCTGCTTGTCTCTGAGGATTACAGCAATGGCTGTCTCGGCGCGATAGTTTGAGTTAGGCTATGTTTGGCTATGTTCCGTTCGTTTGGGCTAGGTTTGGGTGGCTTTGACTATTTTGATATACACTGCGGTTCTGTGACTTTATGCGTTCCACTCTCCACTAATGCTTTCTGTTTGGCTCTGGGGCTGCCAGCAGTAGCGCCCGCGGCATGTTAGGTTGAGTTAGGTTAACGTTTGGTTATGTTACGATTGTTTGTGTTAGGGGAATGGAGCTTTGAGTTTAGTGTTATAGTATGCTATTAGGTGCATTTCTGCGACCTAGAGCGCTCTAATGTTTTCAGCTTTGTTCTGGGAAGGCCACCAATAGTGGTCTCGACGCGCTATATGGGCTCAGGTTACGTTCTGTA
>NW_016942747.1:0-1409 GCF_001483705.2 Eufriesea mexicana | reverse complement strand
TTGGGTTAGGTTTGGTTATGATGGCTTCGACTTCTGAGCTTTACACTGATATCCGGTGGATTTCTGCTTTCTCCTGTGCTCTAATATTCTCTGCTTGGCTCTGGCGAGGTCAGCAATAGCTGTATCGGCTGGTTCGGTTGAGTTATGCTACTTTTGGTTGAGTTACGCTTGTTTGGGTTAGGTCTGCATATCTTCGAGTTTCGTGGTACAGACCGCTATACGTTGGCTTCCTGCGCTTTACGGTGCTCTGGTATTTTCTGCTTCGCACAGGGGAATCCAGCAAGAATGGTCTCGTTACGTTGGTTTAAGCTGTGTTACGTTTGGTTATATCACGTTTGAATGGGTTAAGAGATGGAAGCCAAAACTTCTGTTCTACACACTGCTATTCTGCTGTTTTCTGCCCTGTACATTGCTCCACAATACCCTGCTCGACTCTGGGAATGCCAGTAATAGTGGTCCCGGCACGTTAGTTGGGTTTATACTACGTTTGGTTATATTACGTTTGGTCAGTGTACGAGAGCATAGCATTGACATTTGCGCTATACACTGCTATTAGGTGGGCTTCAGCGGCTTACTTCAGTGTGATTCGTTTGTCCCTGGGGAGGCCAGCAATAGCGATCTCGGCACGTTAGGTTGAGTTATGCTACGTTTGGTTAGGTTATGTTCGCTTGGGTAAGTTAAGGATAGCTTTGTCTTTCTTGGCATAGACTGTTATACGGGGAATTTCTGCGCTCTGGTGTGCTCTATTATACTCTGCTCGTCTCTGGGGAGGCCAGTGATGGTGGTCGTGTCGTGTTATGTTCGTTTAGGTTAGGTCTTGATATCTTTGACTTTCATGGCATATACTGTTGTTCGGTGGAATTCTGAGCTCTACTGTGGTCTATGATATTCTGCACGACTCTGGGTAGGCCAGCAATAGTAGTCGCTGCACGTTAGGTTGTGTTAGGTTACGTTGGGTTATGGTGCGTCTGGTTAGGATAGGAGAGGACAGCATAGACATTTGTGCTATGCACAGCTTGTCGGTGGATATCTGCGCTCCACTTTTGTCTGATATGATCAGTTTGGCTCTGGGATGGAAGCAATAGTTGTCTCGGCACCTAATTCTGAGTTAGCCTACGTTCTTTGCGCTAGGTTCGGTTAGGCCATATTAGGTTTTCTTTGTCACTTGATAATTACAATTCAACGCCGCGGACTTCTGTGGTCTGCTGTGTTCTGGTATATTCTGCTTAGCTTTGGAGATGACAGCAATTGTGGTGCAGGTGGGTTAGGTGAAATTTGGTTACTCTTGGTTATGCCACGTTTGGCTAGGTTATGCCAGGGCAGCTTTGACTTTGGTGCTATACACTACTATTCGGTGGATTGACACGCTCTACATTGCTCCACTGTACTCTGCTCGGCTATGGGGTGGT
>NW_016942746.1:0-603 GCF_001483705.2 Eufriesea mexicana | reverse complement strand
ACCAATATTGCTGGCCTTCCCAGTGCCAAGCGGGACACGTTGGAGCTCACTAGGAAGCAGAAACCCACTGAACAGCGTCGTATGGCGCAATAGCCATGGCCATCGTGTCCTAACCAAACCAAACCAAACGCAAACATACGTAACGTATCTGAAACTAACGCGTGGCGACCTCTAAATCCCCCCCCCCCCCAAGCCCAACGATGTATACCGGAGCACAGTAAAGCGCAAAAATCCGCCTCATTGCACTGCAAAGCAGAAAAGTGAAAGATACGGTAACCTAGCCTGACCCAAGCTAAGCTATCCAAACGTAGTGTAACTCAACATAACGTGATGAGACAATCATTGCTGGACTGCCCAGAGCCAAGCAGAACATATTAGAGCACAGTCGAAAGCAGAAATCCACCGAATAGCAATGTATAACACAAGAGTCTAAGCTATCCAAGCCAAACATGGCATAACCTGACCTATCCAATCATAACATAACGCAACCTAACGCGCGATGGCAACTATTCCAAGCCTCCCCGTGATATGGCTGGGTAGAGTAGAGCAATGTAGAGTGCAGAAATCCACCGAATAGCAGTGTATAACACAGAAGTCGAAGAT
>NW_016942745.1:0-244 GCF_001483705.2 Eufriesea mexicana | reverse complement strand
CAATTTCTAGAGCATTGCAATTGCTATAGCATGCCAATAGAATCTTTCCTCCTTATTTAAGCAGGAAAATTATTTCATCACGATATTAGTCGAAAATGTCTATAACATAGGATTTTCCAGACAGATTCTATTACACTGCAATGGCTATAGCATGCGAGTAGAATCTTTCCTCCTTATTTAGGCAACGAAATTAGCTCAACACGATATTAGTCGAAAATGTCAATAAAATTCAATTTTCCATTCA
>NW_016942744.1:0-585 GCF_001483705.2 Eufriesea mexicana | reverse complement strand
ATAGTACAGCAGAAAAGGCAAAGCTATCCGCTCCTAACATAGCCAATCGTAACATTCCCAAACGTAGCATAACAAACCCTATCGTGCCACGACCTGCGTTGCTGACCATCCCATATTCGAGCAGAGTATAGTAGAGCACAGTGATCTCAGAAGGCGACCATATTGCAACGTATACCACAAAAGTCGAAGATATCCTATCCGAACACGTCCTAACCTGACATAACAGAATATATAAACCTAACGAGACAAAACCTCTATTGCTGGCTTCCCCGAAACAAGCAAAACACTTCAGAACACAGTGGGGTGCAGAAATTCACCAAGTGGCGGTGTATTGCACAACACTCAAAACCACCCTAACCAAACCTAGCCGAACCTAACCTAACCAAACGTTACAAAACTCGGAATTTCGTGCCACGGCAGCCATTGCTGGCAACTCGAGATTCGGGAAGAGTATAGTAGAGTCACGTAGAGCTCAGAAATCTGCCGAATAGCAATGTACAACGCGAAAGACAATGCTACCACAGCCTATCCCAGACTAACGTAACATAACCATGCGCAGCCTAACTCAACCTAACGTGCCGCGAC
>NW_016942743.1:0-610 GCF_001483705.2 Eufriesea mexicana | reverse complement strand
TTTTGTTAGGTTAGGTAAAGTTTTGTTGGGTTACGACGGCTATAGGATTGTGCTACACACTTCTATTCTATTGACAACTGCGTTCTTCTCTGGGCAATCACAATCACAAAATGTCAATGGTATCCTAACTTAGGCTGACAAAACATAATAACGTGGACTAAATAAACCGAAATGGCCGGGACCTCTATTTCTGGGCTCCCCAGTGCCAAGACGAATATACTAGGGCACAGCAGAGCGCAGAATTCCAACGGACAGCAGTGTGTACCACAAAAGTCATAGCCATCATAGACATACAAAACACAACCAAGATAAACCAAACGTAACCTAACACAACCTATCTCGTCACTACCACTATTGCTAGCCACCGCATTGTCGAACAGAGTATATCAGAGCAATGTAGAGCGCAGAAACCCTCCGAGCGGCAGTGCATAGCACAAAAGTCCAATATTTCTTATCCTAGCCTTACCAAACGTAACATAACCAAGCGCAACTTAGTCAGCCCTAACGTGTCTATGCCGCTATTGTTGTCCTCCCAAGTGCCAAGTGGAACATACCGCAGCACGGTAGCGCGCAGAAGTCCAACGAATATCAGTGTATACCACGAAAGTCA
>NW_016942742.1:0-549 GCF_001483705.2 Eufriesea mexicana | reverse complement strand
GGCCAAGCCTAACATAACCAAACGTAGAATAACTAAACGCAACCATAAGAGACACATATTGCGAGCCTCCCCTGAGCCAAGCAGAACATACGAGAGCAGAACGGCACATAGCAAAAAAGTCAAAGCCATCCTAACCAAGCCTATCCAATCCTGACCCAAGCAAACGTAACTCGTGCGGCGACCGCCAATACTGGCCACCCTCCCCCAGAGTCGAGTAGAGTAGAGTACAGCAACGAAGAGCGCCGAGATCTTCTTAATGGCAGTGTATTGCACAAACGTCAGTGTGGTCATCTCCTATCATTATCAAGCGCAACATAGCCAAGCGTAGCATAACAAAACCTAACGAACCTAGACCACCATTGCTGGTTTCCCGATCACCAAGCCGAGCGTATTGGAGGAGACTGGTCCGCAGAAGTCAATAGAATGGGAGTGAATAACAGAAAGGAATAGCAGTGTATAGCACGAAAGTCTGAGCTATCGTATCCGAGCCTAACCAAACGTAACATAACCAATCGCGGAATAACTCCGACTAACGTGCCGAGAACTATG
>NW_016942741.1:0-845 GCF_001483705.2 Eufriesea mexicana | reverse complement strand
CTATGTGGTGGCCAGCAGTGGCGCTCTCGGCTCGACAGGTTGAGTTAGTTTGAGTTTGGTTGTATTACGTATGGTTAGGTTAGCACCGGGTAGCTTAGGCTTTTGTGCCATTCACTCCACTTCTGTCGATTTCAGAGTCCTGCATTGCTCTGCTACACTTTACTTGGCTCTCTTGAGATCAGCAATACTGGTCGTGGCACCACAGGTTGTGTCACGTTAAGTTCGGTTGTGTTACGTTTGGTCGGGTTAGGAGTGTGTACCTTTGACTTTTGTGCTCTACGCTGTTATTCCGCGGATTCCCGCACCCTATCTGTGCTCTAATATGCTTCGCTAGGCTCTGGGGAAGCCGGCAATATTCGTCTCGGCATGTTAGGTTTAGTTAGGCCATGTTTTGCTTAGTTAGGTTTGGTTAGGTTAGGTTAGGTTAGCTATACTTCTGCGCTGTACACTGAAGTTCGGTCGGTACCTGCGCTCTGCATTGCTCTACTAGCTTCTGCTTGTCTCTGGGGCGGCCAGCAGTAGTGGTCGTGGCACGTTTGTATGTGTTCGAATGCGCTTTGCTTGGTTAGGTTACGCTTAGTTATGTTAGGGTGGCTTTGACGTTCGCGTTTTACACTGATCCTCGGTGGATTTCTGCACTCTACCGTGCTCTACTGTAATCAGTTTGAATCTGGGGATGCCAGCAATAGTGGCGGCGCTGCGATAAGGTGAGTAGTTTCGTTTGCTCTGTCACGCCTGGATAGGTCAGGCGAGGATAGCATTGACCTTTGCGGTATACACCTCTATTCGGTGGATTCCTACGATTCACATTGCTTTACTATACCCTGCTCGACTCTCGGATAGCC
>NW_016942740.1:0-1751 GCF_001483705.2 Eufriesea mexicana | reverse complement strand
ACAATTATTTTAACATTTTCGTATGATATCGCTGCGAGGTAAACTTTTTACATAAATAAGGAGCAAGAACTCTATTGGTATTCTATAGTCATAGCAATTCAATAGAATTGGAATAGAAAGTTCAATTATTTTGACACATTCGAATAATATCGTGGTGAGCCAGGTTCTACATATGTAAGGAGGCAAAATTCTATGGGTTTGCTATAGCAATTGCATTTCAATAGAATATGACTATAAAGTACAACTATAATGACATATTCGAATAATATCGCGGTGAGCTAAATTTTATACATAAACAAGGAGAAGAAATCCTCTTGGTTTGTTATAGCTATTGCAATTCAGTACAGTTTGGATAGAAAGTCAATTATATTGAAACTTTCGGCTAATATCGTGGCGAGCTAACATTTTCACGTAAATAAGGAGAAAAATTTCAATTGGTTTGCTATAGCCATCGTATTTCAGCAGAATTTGTGTAGAAGGGTCAATCTTAATGAAGCATTCGACTAATGCCGCGGTGAGATAATTTTTTTCACATCACCGAGGAGACCAAACTCTATTGGTTTGCTACAGCAATCGCATATAAATAGAATTAGGTTAGAATGTTCAAATATATTGCCGTTTTTGAATGGCATCGTGGTGAGGTGGTTTTTTTACATAAATAAGAAGAAAGAACCATATTGGTTTGCTATAGTGATTGCAAATCAATAGAATTTGAATATAAGGCACAATGATATTGACATATTCGACTAATATCTTGTTGAGCTAACTTTTTTACATAAATAAGAAGAAAAAATTCTATCGGCTTGCTACAGCCATTGCAATTTAACAGAATTTGTGAAGAAAGTACAATTATATTGACATTTTCAACTAATATCGTGGTGAGGTAATTTTTTTACATAAATAAGGGTAAAAAATTCCATCGGTTTCCTACAGCATTGGCAATTCTATAGAATTTGACTAGAAAGTTCAATTATAGTGACATATTCGACAAATATCTCCGCGAGATCTCTTTTTACATGAATAGGGTGGAAAATACTATTGGTTCGCTGCAGCCATTCCAATTCAACAGTATTTGACTTGGTAGTTCCATTATATTGACATTTTCGTCTAATATCGCGGTGAGCTGTCTTTCTTGCATAAATAAGTAGGAGAAATTCTGTCCGATTGCTTTATCTATTGCAATTCGATAGAATTTGGCTAGGAAGTTCAATTATATTTACGTATTCGTCCATTACCGCGGTGAGCTAACCTTTTTACTTAGATCACGAGAAAAAATTCTATTGGTTTACTGTTGCCGTTGCAATTCAGCAGAATTTGCAGATAGAACAATTACATTGACACATTCGACTAATATCCCAGTGAGATAACTTTTTTACACAAATAAGGTGAAAAGGGTCTTTTGGTTTGCTATGGCTATTGCAATTCAATATAATTTGTATAGAAAGTTCAGTTATATTGACATTCTCCACTAATATCGTGTTGAGGCACCTTTTTTACGTAAATATGGAGAAAAAATTATATTGGTTTGCTACAGTCATTGCAATTCAATAGAATTTGACTAGGAATTTCAAATAGATTGGCATTCTCGCCTAATATCTTGGTATACTGGTTCGTTTACTAAAATATGGGGAAAAAATTATATTGGCTTGCTGTAGCTGTCGCAAGTTAACAGAGTTTGTCCAGAAAGGTCAATGATACAGACATTTTCGACTAATATCCTTTTGAGCTAACTTTTTTGGACAAATAAGGAG
>NW_016942739.1:0-854 GCF_001483705.2 Eufriesea mexicana | reverse complement strand
CTATACATCCATCCATCAGAACGTACATCCTTCCGTTCATCCATCCATCCATTCATCCACCCACCCATACATCCATCTATCCATACATCCATACAACAAACCATCCATCCATCCAACCATACATCCGTACATATATCAATACATACATCCATACACACACAAATACATTCATACACACATCCATACATACATCCATGGATATATCCATTCATACATTCGCACATACATCGAATCATCCATCCATACATGCATCTATACATACGCCCTTCCATCCATCCATGCATCCGTTCTTCCAACCATCCATTCACCCACTCTTCAGTTCATCCACCAATCCATTCAGCCACCCGCACATCAATACAGATGTACATCTCATCCATACATACATCCATTCATACATCATCCCATCCATACATCCATCGATCCGTACATCCATACATCCATACATCCATCCACCAATCCCTCCTACCACCTATACATCCATACATCCACCCATACATGCATCCATACATACGCCCTTCCACCCATCCAAGCATCCGTTCTTCCACCCATCCTTTCACCAACTCTTCAGTTCATCCACCCAACCATTCATCCACCAGCACATCCATACGTCCATACATCTATCCTTCCACACATCCATACATCCTTATATCATCCCATTATACATCCATCGATCCATACATCCATCCATCCATACATCCATACATACACCCATACACTCATCCATATATTCATCCATAGATACATACGTACATACATTCATACATACACCCGTTCACGCATCCATACATACTTCCGTACATTCGCCCTTCCATACACGCATCCATACATCCATCCATCCATCCACCCATCCATAA
>NW_016942738.1:0-722 GCF_001483705.2 Eufriesea mexicana | reverse complement strand
ACACCCATCCATCAATCCATGTATCCCTTCATCCACCCTTCCATCCATCCACACTCCCTTCCACCGACCCATCCATTCATCCACCAACATCTTCATACGTCCATACATCCGTACACCCATTCATTGGTACAGACATTCATCCATTCATACATTCATCCATACTTCCATACATCCATACATCCATACATCCATTCGTTCATACACACATACCTCCATACATCCATCCATACCTACATCCATCTATCCACACATCTATACATCCTCACATCCATACATCCATACATATTGCCATCCTTACTGCCATCCATCGATACTTCCATCCATCCATACATATAAACGTACATACATCCATACATACTTACATCCGTCCATCCATTCCTCAATCCACCCATACATATATCCATGCATACATCCATCCACCGGTGCGTCCATAGATCCATCCATTCAAACATACATCAATACATACATCCATACATACATACATACAAACATGCATACCTACATCCACGCATACATCCATACATACATCCATACAAGCATCTGCACGTACATCCATACATCCATACATTCATACATACATACACACATACATCCATACATCCATTCATTCATTCACCTATACGTACGACCTTCCACCCATCCATGCATCCGTTCTTCCACCCATCCATTCACCCACTCTTCAGTTCATCCACCCATCCATTCATCGACCCGCACATCCATAC
>NW_016942737.1:0-2674 GCF_001483705.2 Eufriesea mexicana | reverse complement strand
CACTCATACATCCAGCCATCCACACGTCCATACAATTATAGATCCATACATCCATTCTTCCGTACATCCGTCCATCCAAACATCAATCAATCCATACATCCATCCATCCATACGGCCATCAATCCATACATGCATCCATCCATACATCCATCCATACATACATACATCCATCCATACTTCCATGCATTAAGACATCAATACTTCTATAAAACTATCCATCCATACCTGAATCCATCCATACATCCATCAATCCATACATACATACATATATACATTCATCCATTCATACATCCATACATCCATCCATACATACATCCATACGGCCATCAATCCATACATTCAACCATCCATACACCAGTTCTTCCATACATACATCCTGCCATACCACCACCCATCCATACATCCATTGATACATTCATCTATCCGCCCATACATCCATCCAACCATACATCCATACATCCATGCAGCCATACATCCATACAGATATACATCCATACAACCATACATTCATGCATCCATACACCTGTATATCAATACATCCATCCAGCCATATATCCTGCCATCCACACATACAACCTTCAATACATCCATCCATCCACACACACATACATCGATAAATCCATACATCCATACATATATACATCCATACATGCATACATCCATACATTCTTACATCCATACAACCATACATACATCCATTCATACATACATACATACATCCATTCATCCATCCATCCATTCATACATCCACTCATACATCCAGCCATCCATACATCCAGATATATATAGATCCATACATCCATACATCCGTACATCCATACATTCTTAAATTCACATGTACATACATCCACACATCCATACATCCATAAATCCATCCATCCATGCACTCATCCATCCATACGTACATCCATACATACGTCCATACATACATACATACATCCATGCATACACCCATACACTCATCCATACCTACATCCATTGAAACATCCGTAAATGCATCCATACATACATCCATGCATACATCCACACATACATCCACCCATCCACCCATCCATAGATACATCCAACCATACATCCATCCATCCATACATACATTCATCCATACATCCCCACATCCATACTTCCATAAATGCATCCACTCGTACGTCCATCATTCGATACATCCATCCATCCATTCATCCGTACATACATACATCCATACATTCATACATTCATGCATCCAAACACCTGTACATCAATACATCCAGCCATCCATATATCCTGTCATCCACACGCACGTCCATCAATACACCCATCGATCCACACAACCATACACCTATAAATCCATACGTCCGTACATATATACATTCATACCTTCATACATACGTAATCAGACGATCCATACCACAATCCATCCATCCATCCGTCCATCCACACAACCATTCATCCATACATACATCCATCCAAACATCCATCGTTCCATACATCCATCCATCCATACATCCACCCATCCACACATCCATCGTACCATACATCCATCCATCCTTACATCCACCGACCAGTCCATCAATCCATCCATACATCCATGCACATATCAATACATACATCCTTAAATACACCCATACATTCATCCATACATGCATCCATACATACATCCTTTCATACAACAGTAGATACATCCATACACACATCCATACATCCATACATACATACATCCATACATCCATACATACATTCGTTCTTACATACATACAACCATACATGAATCCAACCATACATCCATCTATCTATATATCTACAAATCCTCACATCCATACATCCATTAATCCCACCATTCGTACTTCCATTCATCGATACATCCATCCATTCATACATACATACATATATACATCCATAGCTCCATACGTCCGTACAGCAATCCATTCATACCACACTCCATTCACACATACATCCATCCATACAGCCATACATCCATACCTACATTCACCCGCACTTCCATTCTTCCATACACCCATCCATCTATACATCCATCCATCCATACATCCATACATCCATATATCCATCCATCCATTCATCCATCCTTCCATTCATCCATCCACCCATGCATACACCCATCCATGCATCCATCGATCGATACATCCATCAAACCGTACATGCATCCAACAATCCACCCATCCATCCAAACATGCATACATACATCAATACGTAAATCCACCCATTCATACAAACTTACGAATATACATCCATGCATACATACATCCGAAAATCCATACATTCGCACTTCCCTACTTCCATACATCCATACATCCACACATCCACACATCGATACATCCATACATGCATCAATACGTACATCCACCCATTCATACAAACTTACGTATATGCATACATACATCCATACCTCCGAAAATGCATACATTCGTACTTCCCTACAACCATACATCCATACATCCATACATCGATACATCCATTCATTCATACATCCATGCATACATCCATACATACATCCACCCATCCACACATCCATAAATCCATCCAACCATACATACATCAATCCATACATACATTCATCCATAAATCCCCACATCCATATTTCCATAAATGCATCCATTCGTACGTCCACCATTCGATACATCCATCCATCCATACATATATACATCCATCCATTCATACATCCATACATCCATCCATACAT
>NW_016942736.1:0-1387 GCF_001483705.2 Eufriesea mexicana | reverse complement strand
ATCCATTCATACATCCATACATACATCAATACATCCATCCATCCATTCATACATCCATACACCGATACATCCGTACATCCATTCATCCATACGTCCATACATATATACATCCATACATCCACTCATCCGTACATCCGTACATCCATACATTCGTACAACAATACATCCACACATCCATACAAACATACATCCATACGTACATCTATACATACATCCATACATGCATCCATCCATACATCCATACATCCATCCATAAATCCATTCATCCATCCATCAATAAATCCATCCAACCATAGATCCATCCATCCATACATTCATTCATCCATACATCCACCCATCCATACGTTCATCGATTCATACATCTATCCATCCATAGATCAATCCACCAATCCATCCATCCATCCCTACATCGATACATACATCAATACGTCCATCCATTCATTCATCCATACATCCATCCATACATACATCCATCCATCTATACCTCAATCCATCCATACATTCATTCTTCCGTACATCCATTCCTCCGTACATCCGTTCATCCGTACATCCGTCTATCCATAAATCCAACCATTCAAACGGCCGTCAATCCATACATCCACCCTTCCACACACCCATCCTTCCATACATCCATCCATCCATACTAGCACTCATCCATACATCCATCGAAACATACATCTATCCCTCCATTCATTCATGCATCCAAACGATCATACATCCACACATCCATAAATCCATCCATCCATACATCCATCCATCCATACATCCCTACATATATACATCCATCCATTCATACATCCATACATCCACCCATACTTACATCCATCCATCCATACTCATATACATCCATAAATTCATACATCGACACGTACATAAATCCGTCCATCCAACATTACATACATCCATACATACATCCATACATACATCCATACATACATCCATACATCCATTCATCCATTAATCTTTCCATACAACCATCCATCCATACATCCACCAATCGATACATTCATCGAACCATACATCCATCCATACATACAAGCACCCATTCATACACTCATTCATACACTCATCGATCCATACATATATCCATCCATACATCCACCCATCCATACATTCATACATCCACACATCCATAAATCCATCCATCCAACCATACATACATCCATACATACATCCATACATACATCCATACATACATCCATACATCCATCCATACAAATATAGATACATACATCCACACATCGGTACACCCATACATTCGTACATTCACACATACATACATCCATACATGCATACATCCATTCATCCATACATGCATACGTACATCTATACATACATCCATACATGCATCCATTCATCCATCCATACATCCATCCATAAATCCATT
>NW_016942735.1:449-763 GCF_001483705.2 Eufriesea mexicana | reverse complement strand
CATAAATAAGGGGGAAAGATTCTATTGGCGTACTATAGGCCTTGCAATGCTATAGAATCTTGCGGGAAAGTTCAATATTCTTGACAGTTTCGGCTATTATGGTGGTAAGCTATCTTTCTTTCCCAAGTAAGCAGGGTAGATACTATTGGCGTGCTGTAGACAATGCAGTGGTATAGACTGTTGTTGGACAATTCAATTTTATTGACATTTTTGGCTTATATCGTGGGGAGATAACATTCTCGCATATATAAGTAGGATAGATTATATTGGCGTGATATAGGCATTGCAATGCAATAGAATCTTCCTGGAAAATT
>NW_016942735.1:0-209 GCF_001483705.2 Eufriesea mexicana | reverse complement strand
CTGAAAATTTCAATTATATTGACATTTTCGGCTAATATCGTGGTGAGCCAACTTTCTTGCATAAGCAAGGAGGAAAGATTTTATTGGCTTGCAATTGCCTTCGCAATGCTATAGAATCTGGATGGAGAATTCAATTTTATTGATGATTCCTCGGCTAATATCGTGGTGAGTTAACTTTCTCGCATAAATAAGGAGGAAAGATTCTATTG
>NW_016942734.1:0-1350 GCF_001483705.2 Eufriesea mexicana | reverse complement strand
CTATTGCTGTCCCCCTCAGAGCCAAGCAGTGCATACTAGGGCCGAGTAGAGCGCAGAAATCCATCGAACAGCCGTTTATAGCACGTAAGTCAAGGTTATCCTATCCTAACATATCCAAACATGAAAAAACCAAACGGAATATAACTCAACCTAACGTGCCTAGACCGCTATTGATGCCCTCCGCAAAGGCATTCAGAATATACCAGAGCACACTAGAGTGCAGAAATCCGCCGTATTGCAGCGTACGGCACAGAAGTCAAAGATACCCTAACCTACACTGACCCAACCTAACATAACCGAACGTACCCTACCTCAACGTAACGTGCAGAGGCCATTATTGCTCGCCTTCTCAGATCCAATAGGAGCACATTAGAGAAAAGTGGAATGCAGAAACACACCGAGTAGCTGTGTATAGCGCAAAAGTCAAACATACCCTGACGAAGCATTACCAAACCTAACCTAACCAAACGTTACAAAATACAAACCAACGTGCTGCGAGCATTGCTGCTGGCGCACCCGGAGGCTAGCAGAATATGAAAGAGCACAGTAGTGTGCAGAAGTCCATAGGATCGCTGTGTGGACAAAGATGTTGAAGGTACCCTAACCTAACCCAACAGTACCTAACCTAACCAATCGCAATCTGGCTCAACCTAGCGCGCAGCGACCAGCATTGCTGGCCTGAACAGAGCCAAGCGGAGCATTATACCGGAGAGTAGGGAGCAGAAATCCAAAGAACCGCAGTGTATAGCAGGAAAGCCGCGTCTATCCAGGACTAACCAAAGCTAACGTACCCTAACCAAATGAAGCATGTCTGTACCTAACGTGCCTAGACCACTATTACTGGCCGCACCTGAGCGAAGCAGAACTTACTAGAGCGCAGTAGAGCGCAGAAGTCTACCGCAAAGGAGTGTACAGCACAAAAGATGTAGATTACCTAACCTAACACAGACAAACCTAACATAACCAGGGGCGATCTGACTCAACCTATCGTGTCGCGACCAGTATTGCTCCATACACCAGAGCCGAGCAGAGCATAATAGACGAGTGCGGAGCGCAGAAATCCATAGAATCGCAGTGGATGGGAGAACTGTCGAAGCTACCCAAACCTGACCAATGCTAACGCAACCTAACCAAACGCAGTCTATCACATTCTAACGTGCCGAGACCAATATTGCTGTCCTCCTCAGAGCCAAGCAGAGCATACTAGAGTACAGTAGAGTGCAGAAGACCGCCGCATTGCATTGTACAGAACAGAAGTCATAGATACCCTAACCCAGCCCAACAACTCGAACCAAACCAAACGGAAAATAACAAAGCCCATCGCGCCGCGGCCACAATTTCTGGCCTCGC
>NW_016942733.1:0-229 GCF_001483705.2 Eufriesea mexicana | reverse complement strand
TGGTGAATAGATTGCCTACCGCCTTCATTCCAATGGCATGTAGAGTCATCTACTTGCCAGAGAACAGGTCTATTCAAAATCCATAATCCGTTATAGCTCGGTGAATACATCGCCTAACGACTTCAACCAATGGCAAGTACAGCCATCTACTTGCCAAAGTATAGGCCTATTCAAAATCTATAACCATCTACAGCTTGGTGAATAGATCGCATAACGCCTTCAATCCAAT
>NW_016942732.1:0-917 GCF_001483705.2 Eufriesea mexicana | reverse complement strand
GCCATCAATAGCTGTGGCGGCACGCTTCCTTGAGTTAGACTACGTTTGGTTGAGCTTGGTTTGTTCATGTAAGGTTAGGAATTTTTCGGCTTTTGTGCTCTACACGGTTATTCTGAGGATCTCTGCAATCTAATGTGTTATAATATGCTCCGTTTGGTTTTACGCAGGCCATCAATGGCGGCCACCGCACATTACGTTCAGTTATGCTGCGTTTAGATTGGTTTGGTTATGCCAGGTTTCGTTACGGTGTCCTTGACTTTTGTGCTATACACTGCTATTCATTGCATTTCTGCGCTGAACATTGCTCTACTTTACTCCGCTCTACTCAGTGGTGGCGAGAAGTATCGATCGCGGAAAGTTACGTTGAGTTATGTTACACTTGTTTAAGTTAGGTTAGGCTATGCTTAGTCATGGTAGCATCGACTTTCGTGCTGTACCCTGCTATTCGGTGGATTCCTGTGATCTACCGTGCTACAGCATATTCTGCTTGTCACTGTGGAGGTCAGCAGTAGTCGTGTAGAGCGGTTAGGTGGAGATAGGAAATGTTCGGTTATGTTACCGTTAGTTAGGTTAGGAGAGGGTACCTACGAGTTTTGTGCTACGCACTGCTATTCGGTGGACTTTTGTGCACCGCTGTGATTTGATCTGTTCAGCTTGGCCCTGGAAAAGACCGCAGTTGTGGTCTCTGCACGTTATGTTGAGTTATGCTACGTTCGGTTTGGTTCGTTTGGGTCAGGATAGGTTAGGATATCCTTGACTATGTGCTTTACACTGCAACACCGCGGATTTCTGTAATCCTTTGCGCTCTAGTTTGCTCTGCTTGGCTCTGTGGACGTCAGCAGTAGAGGTCGCGACACGTTAGGTTGTGTTACGTTACGTTCGGTTATGTTAAGTTAGGTTAGGCTTGGTCAGGTTGA
>NW_016942731.1:0-247 GCF_001483705.2 Eufriesea mexicana | reverse complement strand
GGCACGATAGGTTGTGTTAGATTTCGTTCCGCTAGGTTAGGTTAGGATAGCTTGAACCTTTGTGCTTCACACTGCTATACTATGGATTTCTGCGCTCTACTGTAATCTAATGTTCCATGCTTTGCACTGGGAATTCCAGAAATAGTGGTCTCAGCCCGTTAGGCTTTGTCACAGCATGTTCGGATGTGTTGGTTTACGTTTCGTTAGGTTAGGGTAGCTTTGGCTTTCGCGTTATAAACTGCTATTA
>NW_016942730.1:0-437 GCF_001483705.2 Eufriesea mexicana | reverse complement strand
GCTATAACAGATTATAGAAATTGAATAGACCCATTCTCTGGCAAGTACATAGCTGTACTTGCCATTGGATTGAAGGCGTTATGCGTTCTAATCACCAAGCTATAACAGGTTATAGATTTTGGATAGGCTTACTCTGTGGCAGGTAAATGGTTGTACTTGCCATTGGAATGAAGGCGCTAGACGATCTATTCACCAAGCTATTACAGATTATTTGTTTTGAATAGGCCTATTCTCTGGCAAGAAGATGGCTGTACTTGCCACTGGATTGAAGGCGTTGGGTGACCTATTCACCAAGCTATAGCAGGATATAGGTTTTGAATAGACCTATTCTCTGCCAAGTAGATGGCTGTGATTGCCAATGGGCTGAAGGCGTGAGGCGATCTATTCACCAAGCTGTAACAGGTTATAGATTTTGAATATACCTATTTTCTGGCAAG
>NW_016942729.1:347-591 GCF_001483705.2 Eufriesea mexicana | reverse complement strand
TATTAGAGTACAGTAGAGCGCAGAAGGCCCCCAAATAGCAGTGTATAACAGAAAAGTCAAAGCAGTCATAACCGAACGTAGCCTAGCCTAACCTAACCAAGCGCAGAATAACTCAGCCAACCGAAACATACTACAGCACAGGAGAGCATAGAAATCCTCCGCATAGAAGTGTATAGCACAAAAGTTAAAGCTATCCTATCCGAACCTGACCAAAGGTAACGTAGTGAAACGTAACCTGACTCAA
>NW_016942729.1:0-208 GCF_001483705.2 Eufriesea mexicana | reverse complement strand
CAGATCCTACACAGACGTAACCGACCGCAGCGTAACGTGCCGAGGCCACTATTGCTGATCTAACCAGAGACAAGCAGAAAATGTTAGATCACAATAGAGCGAGGCAATCAACCGAATAGCAGTGTATGGCGCAAAAGTCAAAGATATCCAAACCTAACCCAAACTAACATATAATAGCCAAAGGTAGCATAACTCAAAATTACGTGCC
>NW_016942728.1:0-1183 GCF_001483705.2 Eufriesea mexicana | reverse complement strand
TACGTTAGGCTAATTCCGGGAATGTTAGCTTCCGTTAGTTTCCTGGGGCGGCGAGCAATAGCGATCGCCGCGCTTGTGTCGAGTTAGGCTACGGTTGGTATGGTTGCTTTGACCTATGTTAGGTACGGACGGCTTTGACTTTTGCACTGTATACCGCTATTCGGTGGATTTCTGCGCCCTACATTGCTCTGCTATACTATGCTCGTCTCTCGGGAGACGAGCAGTCGTGGTCAAGGCACGTTATATTGTGCTATGTTACGTTTGGATATTTTATGTAAACACAGATTAGGTCCGGATAGCTATGTCTTTTGTACTATAGACTGCGACGCTATGGATTTCTGCGCTCTACAGTCCTCTAATATGAACAGCACGACTCTGGGAATGCCAGCAATAGTGGTCGCGGCGCGTCATGTCGATTTATGCTACGCTGTGTTAGATTAGATCTGGTTAGGTCAAGATATCTACGGCATTTGCGAAGTTCTCTGCAGTGTGGTGGATTTCCGCGCCCTACTGTGCTCTAGTACATCCTGCATGTCTCTGTGGACGCCAGAAATAGTGTTTCCGTCAAATTAGCTTCATTTGTGATACGCTTGTGTATGTTTGGCTAGGTTAGAAAATGCTACTTCGACTTTTGTGCTCTTCACTGCTATTCGGTGTATTTCTGCTCTCTCATGTGCTCTAATATGCTCTGATATGCTCTGAAGAGGCCAGCAATATTGGTCTCGTCGCGGTACGTTGTGAAACTTGGTTGGTTAGGTTATGCATAGTTAGATAATGATACGCTGCAGTTCTCTGCTGTGCAGAGTAATGCGGTGGATTTTTGAGCTCTAATGCGCTCTAACATGCTCTGCTCGACCCAGTGGTGGCCAATAATAGTTGTCTAGGCACGTTGGGTTTAGCCAAGTAACGTTTGGTTAGGATAGGTTGGGTCACGTCAGGTTTGGATACCTTCAACTTTTGTGCTATTCGCTGCAATGCGGTGGACTTCCGCGCACTACTGTGCTCTAGTATATTCGGCTTGGCTCTAGGGAAGCCAGCAACTGTTGTCTCGCCGCGTTACGTTCAGCTACGTTACGTACGTTTATGTTACGTTTGGTTTGGTTACGATACGGTAGCCTTAACTTATGCGGTATAAACTGCTACTCGGTGGATTTCTGTTTTCTAGTGTGCTCTAGTGTGTTCT
>NW_016942727.1:0-244 GCF_001483705.2 Eufriesea mexicana | reverse complement strand
TATGTCCGTTTGGGTTAAGCATGGGTCCCTCTGAATCTTCTGATATACACTGCGATACTCTGCTTTCTTGTGTTTTACACTCCACTTATGTGTTCGGCTTGGCTCTGGGGATGCCATCCATAGTGGTAGCTGTATGTTATGTTGAGCTAGATTACATTAGGTTACGCTACGCTTGGCTTTATTAGAGAAAGATGGCTTTCTTTAGCGCTATAGTCCGCTATTAGGTGGATTGCTGCGCCCTGCA
>NW_016942726.1:0-295 GCF_001483705.2 Eufriesea mexicana | reverse complement strand
AATAGCAGTGTATAGCACAAAAGTCCAAGTTGTCCCGACCAAACCTAACCTAACATAACCAAGCCAAACGTGACCTAGCTCAAACTGACCTGCCGAGACCACTATTGCTGCCACTCCATAGCCAAGCAGAACATACTAGTGGAGTGCAGTGCGCAGGAGTCCATAACATTGTAGTGTATAGCAGAATAGCCGTAGCTACCATATTCCAACATAGCCAAACGTGACATGATCCAACGTAGCGTATCTCTACCTATCGTGCTGAGACCACTATAGATTGCCTCTCCAGAGGCAGGCA
>NW_016942725.1:8423-9526 GCF_001483705.2 Eufriesea mexicana | reverse complement strand
CATCCTCCGAATAGCAGTGCATAGTACAAAAGCATGGGCTATCCTATCCTAACCACCCAAACCGAACAAAACAGAACGCACCATAGTCAACATAACGTGCCGAAACCACTCTTGCTGGCCTCCATAGAGACAAGCAGAAAATAATGGAGCACGGCAGGGCGCATGAATCCACCACATTGTAGTGTATAGCGCAGAAGTGAAACATATCCAAACATAAATATAACGTGACGAGTCCAATATTGCTGGCACCCCAGTACAAAGCGGAGCACACTGGAGCGTATTAGAGCTCAAAAACCAACTGTACTGCAGTGAACAGCACTAAAGTCGAAGATACCCTAATATAACCTGACCTAACATAACCTAACCGACCGTAGCATACCACAACCGAACGTGGCGAGGGCACAGTTGCTGGCCTCCACAGAGCCAAGAAGAAAACACCACGTGCACAGCAGAGCGCAGAAATCCACTGCATGGCAGTGTATAGCACAAAAGTCAAACATATCCTGACCTTGCATGACCTAACCAAACCTACTCTAACGAAGTGTAACAGAACATAACGTGCCGAGACCGCTATTGCTGAGATCTTCAGAGCCAACCTGGACATATTAGAGCACACTAGAGCGCAGAAATCCTCCGAATAGCGGTGTACATCACAAAAGACAAAGTAGCCTATGCTAACCTAACCACACGTAATAAGAGCGTAGCATGACTCAACATCACGTGCAGCGACCACTGCTCCCGGCCTCTGCAGAGAGAAGCAGAATGTAGTAGAGCACAGTAGGTCACAGAAATCCTCCGAATGGTAATGTATAGCACAAAAGTAAAAGCTACCCTATCTAAACCTTACAAAATCATAACTAACCTAACGAAACATAATTCAACCTAACGTGCCACGACCACAATTGCAAGCCTCCTCAGAGACAAGCGGATGGCAGTAGAGCAACGCAGAGCGCAGGCATCGACAGAATAGCAGTGTATAGCGCAAATGTCAAAGCCATCCTAACAAAACCTAACCTAACCTTTCCTAGCCGAACATAACCTAACAAAATCTAACGTGCCTATGCCACAATTGCTGATCTACTCAGAGCAAGGCAGAACACATT
>NW_016942725.1:2738-8378 GCF_001483705.2 Eufriesea mexicana | reverse complement strand
GCCGCCGACACTATTTATGGCCTCCCAAGAGCAAAGTAGGGAACATTATATAACAGAAGAGCGAAGAAATCCACCGGAGAGCAGTGTAAAGCACAAAAGTCGAAGCTAACCTAGCCTAAGCTAACCAAACGTAACATAACCCAACCTAACGTGCCTTGACCACTGTTACTGAGCACCCCACAGCCAAACGGAATAAACTAGAGCCCATTAGAGCGCAGAAATCCGGCGCATTGATGTGTAAAGCAGATAAGTAGGAGATGTCCTAACAAAATCTGACCTAGCCTAACAAGACCAAACGTAACCAGTTTCAAACTAATGTGCCTAACCAATAATTGTTGCACTTCCCATCGCCAAGCGGGGCATTATGGGGGAGAGTATAGCACAGATGTCCACAGAATGGCAGTTTTAGCACTGGAGTGAGAGATATCCTAACCTAACAAAAACAAACATAGCCTAACCAAACGTAACGTAAGAAATCCTGGCGCTGCGATGCAACCATTCCTGGAAATCTCAAAGCTAATCAGCGAATATTGGAACAGAGTAGAGCATAGAAATCCTCCGAATAGCGGTGTATAGCAGAGTGGTCAATGCTATCCCATCCTAACCTAAACAATCGTAACATAGGCGTACGTAACGTAACCCTACCCGACGATCCACGAAAGCCATTGCCGGCCGCAAGAGAACTAACCTGGGTACAACAGAGGAAAGTAGAACGCAGGAATCGTCCGAATAGCGGAGTACACCGAAAGGTGAGAGGCATGCTAACCGAACCTGAGCTAATTTAGCATCATGAAACGTTGCCAAAATGAACCTAACGTGCCGAGACTGCTATTGCTCTCCTCCCCAGCCCAAGCAGAGCATATTAGTGCACTCTAGAGCGCAGAAACCCACCGAGAATCATTGTATAGCCCAAAATTCAGAGCTATCCTCGCCTAACCTAACCAAACGTAACACAAGCATACCTAACGTAGCGAAACCCGACACGCCGCGACCGCTGCTGCTGGCCCCACGAGAGCTAAGCAGATAATAGCAGAGCAATGTAGAACGCCGTAATTATCCGAACAGCAGTGTATGGCGCAAAAGTCGAAGCCACCCGTACCAAACGTAGCCAAACCTGACCTAACCAAACGTAATGCACCGCGACCTAACATGCGGCGACCACTACTGCTGGCAACCCAACAGTCGAGCAGAGTTTAATAGAGCAATGTACAGCCCAGAAATCCACCGAATTGCAGTGTATACCACAAAAGTAAAGCTACCATGTCCTAACATAGCCAAACGTAGCATAGCCGAACACAACCTAACTCAGACTAACGTGCCGAGAACAATACTGGTGGCATCACCATAGCCAAGCGGAAATTACAAGAGCACAGCAGAGCGCAGAAGTCCGCAGAATAGCAGTGTATAGCACAAAATTCAAAGCCATCGTGACCACTTCTAACCAAACCTAACCTAGCAAAACGTAACCTACCTGAACCGAACGTGCCTCGACCACTATTGCTGGCCCCTCATGGGACAAGCAGATGCTAGTGGAGCAGTGCAGAGAGCAGATATCGACCCAATAGCAGTGTATATTACAAAGGTCAATGCCAACATAACCAAACGTAACATAGCCTGACCTAACCAAGCGTAATAGCCAAGCGAGCCACTACCACAATTTCTGTTCTCTACGTAGCCAAGCAGGTGCTAGTAGAACAATGCAGTGCACAGATATAGACCGAAACGCAGTGTATACCTGAGAAGGCAAAGCTACACCAATCAAACCTATCCGGACATAGCCAAGCCATGCGTAACCAAACATTACCTTGCGAGACGAGACCGCTACTGCTGGACCCCAGAGCCAAGCAGAACTTACTAGAGCACAGAAGATCGCAGGGATGTAACGTATAGCGGTGTAGAGCACAAAAGCCAAAGCTATCCCCACCTACCCTAACTAACCGTGTCGTTACCGATTGTATCATAGCACAACATCTCGTACCGTGAGCACTATTGCGGTCCTCGCCAGTGCCAAGCAGAAGATATTAGGGAGAAGTAGAGCACAGAAGACCAGCGAGTAGAAGTGTATATCACAAAAGTCAAAGCTATCCTATCCAAACCTAGCCAAGCCTTAACAAGCCTAACGTCACATAACTCAGCCAAACGGGCCACGGCCACCATTGCTAGCCTCCACAGAGACGAGCGGATGCTAGTAGAGTAACGCAGAGCGCTGGTATCGACCGAAAAGCGTTGTACATCACAAATGTCACAGCCATTCTGACAAAACCTAACCCAACCTGACATAACCAAACGGAACATAACACAACATAACGGGCTTATGCCCCTACTGCGGGCCTACCCAGAGCAAAGCAGAACAAATTAGAGCAGAGTAGAGCTCAGAAATCCAACGTATAGCAGTGTATAGCACAAAGGTACAAGCTATCCTGTCCTAACCTAACCAAGCGTGACATAGTCAAATACAACATATCTCAGCATAATGAGCCGATAGCACTACCTCTGGCCAGCCCATATCCAGGCAGAACTTACCAGGGCACAGTCGAGCGCATAAGATCACCTAATAGCTGTGTTCAGCGTAAGAGTCAAAGTTATCATCTCCCAACCTATCCAATCGTAATATTGCCAAACCCGGCACATCAAAACCTGTCGTGCCACGACCACAAATTCTGGCCGCCCCAGATAGGAGTAGAGTATACCAGAGCACAGTAAAGGGCAGAAAGCCACCAAATAGCAACGTATTGCACAAAAGTCGATGGCACTCTCACTCTAACCTAACCTGGCATAACCTTACCTAACCACACATAGAATAACTGAACCTAACGGGACGAGACATCTATCGCTGGCATCCCCAATGCCCAACAGAGGAGATTAGAGCACTGTATGGCGCAGAAATTCATGCAATAGCGGTGCATACCACAAAGGTCAAAATCAAAAACAACCTGACCAAACATAGCCTAACCTGTCCTAACAAAACGTAACGGAACTAAACCTATTGTGCCACAAACGTAATTCCCGGTCACCCCAGAGACAAACGGATGAGAGTAGAGCAATGCAGAGCACAAATATCGACCGAACAGTTGTGTATAGCACAAAAGTCGAAACCATCCAGACCAAACGTAACGTAACCCAACAAAACGTGCCACGTCCGCTGTTGCTGGCCTACCCAGAGACAATCAGATGCTAGTTTAGCTAAACAGTGTACAGGTATCGACCGAATAGCAGTGCATATCACAAAAGTCAAAGTTACCCTTACCAAACTTATTCTAACATAGCAAAGCTGAGCGTAACAACTCAATCTAGCGTGAAGAGACCACCATTTCTCACCCCTCCATTGTCGAGGATAGTCCAGTAGAGCAACCTAGAGGACAGGGATCCACAGAATATCAGTGAAAAGCTCTAAAGTCTAAACCATCCTACCCTAACATATCCAAACGTAGCATAACCAAACGTAACCCGACTTATCCTAACGTGCCGAGACCACTATTGCTGCGCCTCTCAGTGCCACGCAGTACATATTAGGGGAGAGCAGAGCGCAGGAGCCCATAAAATCGCAGTGCATAGCTCAATAGCCGAAGCTACGCTATCCCAACATTGCCAAACGTAACATAACCGAACGATGCATAACTCAAGCAGGCGCGCCGTGGCCACTACTGCTTGCGTCCCCAGAGCTCAGCAGAATATACTAAAGCATAGTAGAGCGCAGTAACTGACCGCACTGCAGTGTGTAGCACAAGAGTCAAATGTATCCTAACCTAACCTGTCCTAACCTGATCCAACCGAACGTAGCCTAACTAAACGTAACGTACCGAGAATACCATTGCTGTTCTGCCCAGAGTCAAGCAGAGCATATTAGAGCAATGTAGGGCGCAGAGATCCACCGAATAGCGGTGTATAGAATAAAAGTCGAAGCTACTCTATCATAACCTAACCAGTCGTAGTATTAACAATGGTATACTAACAAAATCTGTCGTGCCACGACCACTATTGCTGGACTCTACAGAGTCGAGCGGAGGCTAGTAGCGCACAGTAGGGCGCAGAAGGCCAACAAACAGCAATGTATAGCACAAAAGTCAAAGCCATCTTCACCAGACCCAACCAAACCAAACCTAACCAATCGTAATCTAACTAAACCTATCGTACGGCGACCAGTATTGCTGGCCTCCACAGAGCAAAGCAGAACATATTGGAGCAGAGGAGAGTGCCGAAATCCATATGTCGCAGGGTACAGCGAAATGTCAGTGCTAACCGAATCTAGCCCAAGCATACATGTCATAATCAAACGTGAGCTAATTGAAGCTAATGAGCCGCGGCCGCTATTTCTGCGCTCCCCAGAGCAGAGCAGAGAATATGAGAACGGAGTAGAGCGCAGAAATCCACCGAAAGGCGGATTATACCACAAACGTCAAAGCTACCCCAGCCTTACCTAACCACACATAACATAACCAAACGTAACCTAACCATACATAACGTGCCGATACCACAAATTCTGGCCTTTCCAGAGTCATCCGGATCACATTAGAGCACAGTGGAGCGCAGAAATCCTCCGAGTAGCAGTGTATAGTACAAAAGTCGGATATATTCCGGCCTAACCTAGCCAAACGTAATATATCCAAACGTAACCTAACTCCACCTAACATGCGCAGACCCCTATTGCCGGCCTCCGCAGAGCCAAGCACAATATAGTAGAGCCCAGTAAAGCGTCGAAATCGGCCGCATTGCAGAGCACAGAGCAAAAGTCTGAAACATCCTAACCTAACATAGCCAAACGTAACATTACACATCCAAACGTGCCGCGACCACTACTTCTGGCATCCGCGGAATCAAGCGGAACACACTAGTAGAGAGTGGACAAGCGAGTGTCCACAGAGACAAGCAGAATATGATGGAGCACAGTAGAGCACAGAAGTCCATAGACGGTCTGTGTTGAGCACATATGCCAAAGCTATACTAACATAACCCACCCTATCCGAACCTAACCGAACGTAGCGTAACTCAACCTTACGTGCCGAGGTCACTAATGCCGCCCACCACAGAGCCATGCAGTATATACCAGAGCGCAGAAGGCGACCATGCAGCTATGTATAGCACAGAAGTCAGAGATATCATAACCCAACCTGTCCTAAACTAACCTAAACATATTCAGGATGACTAAACCTAACAAGCCCAGGCCTCTAATGCTGGACACCCCAGAGCCAAGCAGAATATACAAGAGCAAAGAATAGCGCACCAATTCACCTAATAGCCGTGTATGACGCAAGAGTCTGTGCCATCCTAACCAAACGTAACGTATCCCAGCCTATCGTGCCACGACCGCTATAGCTGGCCTCCACAGGGTCGAGCAGATTATAGTGTATCAATGTAGAGCGCAGAAATCAACCGCAAAGCGGTGTATAGCACAAAAGCCTAA
This sequence comes from Eufriesea mexicana, assembly GCF_001483705.2. NCBI lineage: Eukaryota > Metazoa > Arthropoda > Insecta > Hymenoptera > Apidae > Eufriesea > Eufriesea mexicana. Next base: position 2,977 of record NW_016942725.1, on the reverse strand, counting down.
ATTACACTATCCCAGTTTATCCAAACGTAGTACAAACGAACGTAACATAACCTAAACTAACGTGCTGCGACCACGGCTGCTGACTTCCCCAGAGACAAGCGGAATATACTGGGCCGCAGTAGAGTGCAGAATGCTACCATATAGCAGTGTATAGCACAAAATTCGAAGAAACCCTAACACAATCTGTCTTAACGTAACCTAAGCGAACGTAGACATTTTAAACCTAACGTGCCGAGTCC
>NW_016942725.1:0-2696 GCF_001483705.2 Eufriesea mexicana | reverse complement strand
AGAGCGTCGGAATCCATAGGATCGCAGGGTATGCAGAGAAGTCGAAGCTGTCCATACCAGACCCAAGCAAACGTAACCAACACAAACGTGTCCTAACACTGGCTAACGTGCCTCGGACACTGCTTCTGTCCTACCCAAATCAAACCAGAGCGTATAATATGACAGTAGATCGCACAAATCCACCGAATAGCAGCGTATAGCACTAAAGTAGAAGCCATGCTAGCCAAACTTAGCCAAACGTTACCTGACCAAACGTATCCTGTCTAAACCATATGAGCCACGACCACTTTTGCTGGACTCGCCAGAGACAAGCAGAGTGTACGAGAGCACAGCAAAGCGCAGACAGCCACCAAATAGCAGTGTATAGCACAGAAGTCAAAGGTATCCTAACCTAACCAGGCCTAACCTAACCTAACACAACAATTAATAACTAAGCTCTGCGGGACGAGACCACTATTGCTGGTATCGCCAGGGCCGAGCAGAGCAAAGTGGAGGCATGGAGAGCACAGAAACCATCCGAATGGCAGTGTGTAGCACAGAAGTCAAAGTTATCCTATCCTAACCTCACCAAACGTAACACGACCAAACGTAGCCTAACTCAGCCTAAGGTGCCTAGACCACGATCGCCGACCTCCACAGAGCAAAGCAGAATATACTAGAGCAAAGGAGCGCGCAGAAGTCAGCCGCAATGTGGTGTAAAGCAGAAGAGCAAAAGATATCCAAGCCTAACCTGGCCTAACCAAACACAACCAAACGGAGCCATTCCCAATCTGACGTGCCTAGCACACTCTTGATGGCATCCCTATCGCCAAGCGAGGCACATTAGAGGAGAGTAGATGGCAGGGGTCCATAGAACGGCAGTGTATGGTGCGAAAATAAAAAATATCCCAAGCTAACCCAAACGAACCTAACCCAACGGAACGTGACATAACACGACATTACGCGCCACGGCCACTATTTGTTGAATACCCAGAGCAAAGCTGAGAATATTTCATCAGAGTGGAGTGCATAAAGCCACCGAAAAGCAGTGTACAGCACAAAAGTCAAAGCTATCATCTCCTAACCTCTCCAAACGTAATACAACCTAACGTAGCCTAACTCAACCCGTCGTGCCTAGACAGCTATTGCTGACATCGCCATAGCAAAGCAGAACATACTAGAGCAAACGAGATCGCAGTAATACGCTGCCCTGACGTGCAAGGCACAAATGTGAAAGCTATCCTGACCAAGCCTAACCGAACGTAACATAACCAACGTAACATGACTCAACGCAACGTGCAGAGATCACTATTCCTGCGGTCCACGGAGACAAGCGGATTGCGATAGCGCACGGGAGTACGCAGAAGTCCACAGAATAGCAGCGCGCAGCACAAAAGTCAACGTTATCCTAGCCTAACGCAACGCATCCTAACCATACCAAACGTAATATGACCCAAATTAACGTGCCGCGAAAACCATTGCTGCCCTCTCGAGAGAGGATGAGAGCATAGTACAGCAATGTAGAGCGCAGAAATCCACCGAGTAGCAGTGTATACCATAAAAGTCCAAGATAACCTATCCTAACCTTACGAAGCGGAACATAACTGATCGTAACATAGCTTAGAATCACGTGCCGAGACCAACACCTCTGGCCTCCCCATAGCCAAGCAAAATATACTAGAGCTCTGTAGTGCCCAGAAATCCACCGGATAGCAGTGTATGGCACATAAATCAGAGCTGTTCTAGCCAAACATATCCGAAAATGGCAGCTACGCGTAACATACCACAAGCTTGCGTGCCGAGACCACTATTGCTGGTCTCCGCAGGGCCATGCAGAACATATGAGAGGAGAGTAGGGCGCTGAGATCCATTGAATCGCAGTGTATAGCAGAAAAATCAAAGCTATCCAAACATTGCCCATGCTAACATAACATAACATAGCCAAACGTAATATAATTCAGCCAATCGTGCCACGGCCGCTACTACTGGCCACAAAAGAGTCAAGCAGAGTACAGCAGGGCAATGAAGAGCGCAGGTATCCACAGAGTTGCAGTGTACAGCGCAAAAGTCAAAGTTATCCTATCCTAACATAACCAAACGTAACAAACGCAAACGAAACATAACTCGACCTAGCGGGCCGAGAGCACTATTGCTGGCTTCCCCAGAGACGAGCAGAACATATTACAGCATATTGCAGCGCAGAAATTCAACGAATAGCTATATTTATCAAAAAAGCCAGAGCCATCCTAACCTAACCTGACCTAACCTAACCTAACAAGTCGTTACTCAACTCAACCGATCGTGCCACGACCGACCGTTGGTGGCATCCCCAGAGCCGAGTATGGTATAGAAGAGCAACGAAGAGCGCGGAAATCCACCGAATAGCAGTGTATAGCACAAAAGTAATAGCTATCCAGCCCTAACCTATCCAAATCTTACCAAACCAAACATAATATGACTCAAACTAACGTGCGGCGACCACTATTGCTGGCCTCCCAAGGGCCACGCAGAACATATCAGAGGAGAGTGGTGCGCGGGAATCCATACAATCGCAACGTATAAAAGAAACATCAAAGCTATACTTACCTTACCCATGCTGACATAAACTAGCCAAAGGTAACCTGACGCAAACTAACATGACGCTGCCACAATTACTGGCCTCGCTAGAGCCAAGCAGAATATACTAGAACACAGTAGAGCGCCTAAACGCTCCGAAT
>NW_016942724.1:0-733 GCF_001483705.2 Eufriesea mexicana | reverse complement strand
TCTGCTTTTCTCTGCGGCGACCAGTAATAGCACATCCGGCCCATCAGTTAGAGTTAGGTTACGCTTCGTTTTGTTATGTTAGTTTGGCTTGGTTGGTATTTCATGGACTTCTGTGATATACTCTGTTATTCGGAGTATCTCTGCGCTGTACTGTGCCCTACTATATTATGTTTAGCCCTGCTAATGCCAGTAAATTTTTCTCGGCCCGTTAGTTCGAGTTATGTTGCGTATGGTTTGTTTATGTTGGGTGAATTTCGGTAAGGACATATTGACTTTCGTGCTATTCACTGTTGCTCGGTGGAGTTCTGCGCTCGACTGCGCGCTACTATATTCTTCATGGCCATTGGGTGTTCACCAACTGTGGCCGCGTCACGTTAGGTTCAGCTATGCTACGTCCTGTCATTACGTTTGGTGAGGTTAGGATAGTATAGCTTACGCTTATGTGCTATACACTGCTCTCCGTGGAATTCTGCGCTCTACTGTGTCCTAATATTTTCTGCTTGGCTCTGTGGAGGCCAGCAATAGTGAGCTCGGCACGCTAGTTTGAGGTAGGTTACGTTTCGTAGGATTAGGATAGGCCAAGCTCGTCAGCTTAACACAGACCTTCGTTCTATAGAATGTTGTTCGTAGTCTTTCTTCGCTCTACTGTGCCCTACTATATTATGCTTCTCCCTGGGAATGCCAGCAATATTGATCTCGGCCTGTTAGATTTAGTTAGGTTGAGTTTGGTTAG
>NW_016942723.1:0-613 GCF_001483705.2 Eufriesea mexicana | reverse complement strand
CAGGTACAGCCATCTTCTTGCAAGAGAATATGCATATACAAAATCTAAAATCTGTTATAGCTTCGTGAATAGGTCGCCTAACGCCGTCAACCAATGGCAAGTACAGCCTTCGACTTGCCAGAGAAAAGGTCTGTTCAAAATCCACTAATCTACAACCTGTTATAGCTTGGTGAATAGATCGCCTAACGCCTTCAATCCAATGGCAAGTACAGCCATCTACTTGCCAGAGAATATGCCTATACAAAATCTAAAATCCGTCATAGCTTGGTGAATAGGTCGCCTAACGCCTTCAACCAATGGCAAGTACAGCCATCTACTTGCCAGAGAATAGGTCTATTCAAAATCTATAACTTGTTACAGCTTGGCGATTATATCGCCTAACGCCTTCAATCCAATGGCAAGTACAGTCATGTACATGCCAGAGAATGTGTCTATACGAAATCTATAACGTGCTATAGCTTGGTGAATAGATCGCCTAACGCCTTCAATCTAATGGCAAGTACAGCCAACTACTTTCCAGAGAATAAGTCTTTTCAAAATATATGATCTGTCACAGCTTGGCGATTAGATCGCCTAACGCCTATAATCCAATGGCAAGTACAGCCATCTACTT
>NW_016942722.1:0-235 GCF_001483705.2 Eufriesea mexicana | reverse complement strand
TGGATGGGTGGATGTATGGATGGATGGATATATGGAAAGATGGATGTGTGGATGTATGTATGTGCGGATGAGTGGTTGTATGGACGGATGGATGTATGGATGGATTGAGGCATGGATTGGCGGATGTACGTATGTATGAATCTATGAATGTATATATGTATGGATGTATGGATTTATGGATGTATGGGGGTGTGGATGCATGAATGTATGGATGGATGTATGTGCGGATGGCAGG
>NW_016942721.1:0-665 GCF_001483705.2 Eufriesea mexicana | reverse complement strand
TGGTGAGCTAATTTTGTTGCATAAATTAGTAGAAAAGATTCCATTGGCATGCTATAGCCATTGGAATGCTATTGAATCTGACTGGGAAATACAATTTTATTGACATTTTCGACTCACTATTCAATTTTATTGACATTTTCGACTCATATCGTGGTGAGCTAATCTTGTTGCATAAATAAGGAGAAAAGATTCCATTGGCATGTTATATCCATTGCAATGCTATAGAATCTGACTGGAAAGTTCAATTTTATTGACATTTTCGGGTAATATCGTGGTGAGCTAATTTTGTTGCATAAATAAGGAGAAAAGATTCTATTGGCATGTTATATCCATTTCAATGCTATAGAATCTGACTGGAAAATTCAATTTTATTGACATTTTCGACAAATAGCGTGGTGAGCTTATTTTGTTTCGTTAATAAGGAGAAAAGATTCTATTGGCATGCTATAGCCATTGCAATGCTAGAGAATCTGACTGGAAATTTCAATTTTATTGACATTTTCTTCTAATATCGTGGTCAGCTCATTTTGTTTCAAAAAAGAGGAGAAAAGATTCTATTGGCGTGCTATAGCCATTGCAATGCTATAGAATCTGACTGGGAGGTTCAATTTTATTGACTTTTTCGACTAATATCGTGGTGAGCTAATTTTGTTGCATAAATAAGG
>NW_016942720.1:0-610 GCF_001483705.2 Eufriesea mexicana | reverse complement strand
CTTTCTGTAGATTTCTGTCATCTACTATGCTCTACAATATCCTGCTAGGCTCAGTGGGTGCCACCAGCGGTGGACGCGGCACGATGTGTTGAGCTATGCTTCGTTTGGTTCGTTCATTTCTATTTCAGGTCAGGTTAGGTCTGGATGTCTTCGACTTTTGTGATATACACCGCTATTCGGTGGATTTCCGCTCTCTACGTTGCTCTACTATACCCTGCACGGCTCCGGGCAGGCGAGAAAAGGCGTACACGGCAGGTTAGTATGAGGTATGCTGTTTTTGGTTAGGTTAAGCTGGGTTAGGTTGTGTTAGTATATCTACGGCTTTCGTGCAGTACACGGCAATGCGGTGAATTTCTGCGCTCTGCTGTGCTGTAGTACACCCTGCTTGTCTTCGTGTAGGCCAACAACTGTGGTCTCGCCGTGTTTGGTTGTGTTGTGTTACGTTTCGTTATGTTATGTCAGGAAGGAATGGTTAGGACTCCGTCATCTGTTGTGCAGTATCCACTGCTATTCGGTGGATTTATGCTCTCCACATTGTTCTCCTATCCTCTGCTCGACTCTGGAGAGGCAAGCAATAGAGGTCGTAGCAAGTTAGTTTGAGTTAGGTTAG
>NW_016942719.1:0-632 GCF_001483705.2 Eufriesea mexicana | reverse complement strand
CCTTGGCGATGGGGAAGCCAGCAATGGTGGCCAAGGCACGTTAGGCTGTGTTAGGTTACGTTCGGATATATTACGTCTGATAAGGTGAAGAGCTTATACTGCTTGGCTGTGGGAAGGCCAGCTGTAGTGCTCATGGCCCGTTAGGCTGAGTTAGGTTGCGTTCAGTTAAGCAACGTTTGGTCGAGTCAGGACAGGGTAGCTCAGACTCTTGTGCTTTTCGCAGCTCTTCGGAGGATTTCTGCGCTCCACACTGTTCTACTCTAATCTGCTAGACCCTGGGGAGGCCAGCAAAGTAACCGCGGCGCGTTAGGTTCAATTTCGCCATGTTAGGCTAGGTCACGTTAGTTTCGGTTCGGTTTCGATTTCTCTGACTTTCCGCTGTACGCTGCGGTTCAATGGGTTTCTGCGACCCACTCTCCTCTAATATGTTCTGCTTGGCTTCGGGGAGGCCAGCAGTAGTGATAGCGGCACGTTTGGTTTAGACTGGTTAAGTTCGGCTGTGTTACATTTGGTTATGTTAGGAGAGGATTACATAGACTTTTTTGCTATACACTAAAATTCGGTGGATTTCTGCGCTGTACTGTGCTTTACTCTGCTCTGCTCGAACCTGAGGAGGCCAGTAATATCGGTCT
>NW_016942718.1:279-4538 GCF_001483705.2 Eufriesea mexicana | reverse complement strand
CGTATAGCGCAAAAGTCAAAGCTATCCTCTCCTAACCTAACAAACCGTGACATAGCGGGACGTGGCCTACCTAAACCCAAAGTGCCATGAACGCTATTTCCGGCCCCCAGACAGCCAAGCAGGTCATGTTAGAAGAGAGTAGAGCGCAGAAATCCATGGAATCGCAGTGTATAGCGCAGTAGACGAAGCTACCCTATCCTAACGTAACCAAACATAACATAGCCGAAAGTAGTACAACTCACCCTAACGTGCCGAGGCCACTATTGCTGGCATCCCCAGACCCATGCAGAATATGCTGGAGCGCAGTACATCGCAGAAAGCAGCCAAATAGCAGCGCATAAGTCAAGAGTCAATGATATCCTAACCTAACCTGACCAGACCTAACTTAGCCAAACGTAGACTAAAGATACCTAACGAGCTGAGACCACAATTACTGGCCTCCCGAGAGCCAAGCATAATGTGTTATAGCACAATAAAGCGCAGAAATTCATCGAAGGGCTGTGTATAGCGCAGGAGTCAAAGGCATCCTAACCAAACATAGCCTAACCTACATTAACCGAACTTGACCTAACACTGCCGATCGTGCCACGACCACTATCGCTGATCCCGCCAGACGCAAGCAAAACACATTATACGAGAGCAGAGCGCAGAAATCAATAGAATCACAGTGTAGAGCAGAAGAGTCAAAGCTATCCAAACGTAACCCCGACAACATGACCTAACCAAACGTATAGTAATGCAACATATCGTGTCGCGACCACTATTGCTGGACACAACAGGGCCAACCGGAATATAGTAGAAACCACAGGAGCGCAGAAATCCACCGCATGACGGTTTACGCCACGAAGTCGTAGCTATCAAAACATAACCCAAACTAACATAACCTAACCAAACCTAGCCTCACTCAAGCTAACGTGCCGAGACCACGATATCTGGCCTCCCCGAGACGAGCAGGGCACAGTAGAGCCATGTAGAGCGTGGAATCCCACCGAATAGCAGTATAGCGCAAAATTTAAGGCTCTCCCGTCCTTGCCTAGACGACCCACGTAACCTAATCAAACGTAGTCTAACTAATACTAACGTGCTAAGGCCGCTATTGCTGCCCACCACAGAGTCAAGCAGAACATATTAGAGGAAGGTAGGACGCAGAATTCCACAGAAACGTAGTGCAGAGCGCAACAGTAAAAGCTGCCATATACTAACGTTACCAAACGTAACATAACCGAACATAGCAATATAAACCTATCGCGCCGAGACCACAATTGCTTGCTTCCCCAGCGTTGTGCCGAATATACTGGAGCACCGTGGAGAGTAGTAATCCACCGCATTGTATTGTATTGCACAAAAGTGGAAGATCTACTAACCTAACCTGCTCTATCCTAACTTAAGCGAAGGAAACCCGGCACAACGTAGCCTGCAGAGACTGCAATTGCCGCCCACCCCAGGGCAAAATGGAATACAATGGAGCACAGTTGGGCGCAGAAAGCAACCAAGCAGCAGCGTATACAGCAGGACTCAATTGCTTTCATTCACAGAGCTAAGCAGAGCATATAAGATCAAAGTACAGCGTAGAAATTCACCGAATGGCAGTGTAGACCACAAAAGTCAAAGCTATCCTAGCCTAACCAAACCAAACGTAACATAGCTCAACCTAACACGCCTAGACCATAGTTGCTGACATCCCCATTGCCAAGCGGAATATACTAGGGCACATTAGAGAATGAATCAACAGAATTGCAGTGTATAGCACAAAAGTCAAGGCTATCGTCTCAAAATCTAACCCGTCGCACCATTACCAAACGTAACACAAGTCAACCTAACAAGACGCGACCGCCTTTGCTGGCCTCCATAATGCCAAGCAGATCATATTAGAGGAGGTGGAGCGCAAAAATCCATAGAATCGCAGCGTAAAGCAGAAACGTCGAAGCTATCCGGACACAGCCCAAACCAACGTAAGCTATCATTTCATAACGTGCCGATACCGCTATTGCTGCCCCGCTCACTGCCAAGCAGGACGTACTAGAAGAGAGTAGAGCGCACAAATCCATAGAACCGCAGCGTATAGCAGAAATGCCAAAGGCAACCAAACCAAGCCCAAGCAGATGCAACATAACCAAACGAAGCCTATCTCATCATTGCGTGACGCGGCGTATACTCCTGGACTCCCCAGGGCCCATCGGAATATGGGAGAGCATACCAGAGCGCCGAAAGCCACCAAGTCGCAGTGTATAGGACAGAGGTCAAAGCTATTCCAACCAATCCTATCAAAACCGGTCCTAACCATACCTAACCTAACCTGCCGCGACCACCATTCATGGCGTCCCCAGACACAAGCAGGTTGTAATAGCGCACAGTGGAGCGCACAAGCCCACAGGATAGCAGTGTGGTGCACACAAGTCATAGCCATCCTCACATAACGCAACGTAAAGTAACCTTACCAAACGTATTCTAGCTAAACCTAACGAGCCGCGATCACTATTGCTGGCCTACCGACTGTCGAGCAGAGTGTAGTAGAGCAATCCAGAGCGCCGAAATCCACCGAAGAGCATTGTATGGCAAAAAAGTCTAAGCGATCGTTTCTTAACCATTCCAAACATAATATAAACGAACGTAACCTGACTTAACCTAGCGCGCCGAGGCAACCATTGATGAACTCCCCGGAGTCAAGCAGGACATACTGTAGCACAATAGAGCCCAGAAATCGACCATATAACAGTGCACAGCACAAAACTTAAAGCTAACCTCTACCAACCTGACCAAGCGTAACGTAATCAAACGTAACCTAACTCGCCCTAACGTGCCGAGACAACTATTGCTGCCTTCCCCATGGCAAAGCAGAAAGTATTTGAGCAGAGTAGAGTATAGATATCCACGGAATCGCAGTTCATAGCACAATAGTCGAAGCTACCCTATCATAACATATCGGAACGTAACACAGTCGAACGTAGCTTAACTCGAAATAGCGTGGCGAGAACACTAATGCTTGCCCCCCCCCCCAGAGGCAAGCAGAACAGACTAGAACACAGCAGAGCGCTGTAGTTCACCGAATAACAGCGCACAACACAAAGATCAAAGCAGTCGTGTCGAAACATAACCTAATATTACCATACCGAACGCAACATGACACAGACAAACGTGTCACGACCACCATTGCTGGCCCCCATAGACAAGCGGGTGCCAGTAGAGTAAGGCACGGCGCAGATGTCGACAGTATAGTGGTGTGTAGTACATCGTTCAAAGCTACCTTCTCCTAACCTAATCAAGCATAACATAACAAAACGTTACCTATCTCAGCATAACGTGCCGAGACAAATACTGCTGGTATCCCCAGAGCCAAGCATAGCATATTAGAACACAGTAGAGCGCAGGAATACAACGAAAGGCAGTGTATGGCACAAATGTCAAGGACACCCTATTCAAACTTGTTCTGACCTAACCTAACCTAGCGTACCCTAACTCAACCGTACGTGCCACGATCACCATTGCTGGATTCCCAGATTCAAGATGATGCTAGTAGAGCAATGCAGGGCACTGATATCGACCGAACAGAAATGTCTGTCACGAAAGTCAGAGATGTCCTGACATAACTTGTCCTAGCCTAACCTAACGTATCCTATAATGACCTAACCGGACCTAACCGAACGTAACATAACTCAACCTAACGTACCGAGAGCACTACTGACGGCATCCAAAGCGTCAGGCAGAGCACATTACAGGAGAGTAGAACGCAGAGGTCCATAGAAATGCAGTGCATTGCATGCAAATCAAGGATGTCCTAATCTAAACCAAACAAACCTAATCTAAACGAAAGTTACCTAACCTTACATAAACTAGCCTAACATAACCCAACCTAACCTAACCTAACCTAACCAAACCTAGCCTTACCTAACCTAACATAACCGAACGTAACATATCTCAACCTAACCTACCGAGAGCACTATTGTCGACATCCCATGCGCCAGCAGGTCGCAATAGAGGAGAGTAGAGCGCAGAGGTCCATAGAATGGCAGTGTATTGCACGAAAATCAAAGATATCCTAACGAAACCCAAACAAACCTAACCTACACGAAAGGAACCTAACAAAAGCTAGCGCCCCGCTGCAACTATTTCCGGCATACCCAGATCAGAGCATGGAATATTAGATGGCAGTCGAGCATAGAAATCCACCGAACAACAGTGTATAGCACGAAAGCCAAAACTACCCTAACCTAACTTAGCCTTGCCTAACCTAACGAATCATAACATAACTCAAAATAAGG
>NW_016942718.1:0-252 GCF_001483705.2 Eufriesea mexicana | reverse complement strand
TCGCCTCCACAGAGTACGGCAGAGTACAGCAGAGCAATGTAGTAAGCAGGAACCCACCGAACAGCAGTGCATAACACAAAAGTCAAAGAGATACTGACCAGGCATTCCTAACCTACCCTAACGAAACGTATCATAGCTCAACATAACGTGCCGAGACCACTATTCCTGGTCACGCCAGAGCCAAACAGGACATATTACATCGCAGTAGAGCGCAATAATCCACCGCATTGCAGTGCACAGCACAGAAGTGAA
>NW_016942717.1:0-287 GCF_001483705.2 Eufriesea mexicana | reverse complement strand
CATCCATCCATACATCCATCCAACCATACATCCATCCATCCATACATCCATACAGATATACATTCATACATCCGTATATCATTTCATTCGTACATCCACACATTCTTACATCCATGCATACATACATGCATACGTCCATACAACCGTACATCCATCCGTCCATCCATACGTCCATACATCAGTACATACGTACATTCGAACATCCATACGTCCATACATCCATACATCCATACATGCACACATCCATACATTCTTAAATCCATACATCCATACATACATACATCCAT
>NW_016942716.1:0-956 GCF_001483705.2 Eufriesea mexicana | reverse complement strand
CTTTAACCATTGCAATGATATAGAATGTGCCTGGCAGATTCAATTTCATTTACATTTTCGACTGATATAGTGGTTAACTAACCTTTCTGCGTAAATAAGGCGGAAAGATTCTACTGGCGTGCTATAGCCATTGCAATGATATAGAATTGGAAATTTCAATTTTATTGACATTTTCGACTAATATCGTGGTGAGCTAACTTTCTTGCATAAACAAGGAGGAAAGATAATATTGGCCAGCTATAACCATTGAAATGCAGCAGAATCTGGATGGAAAATTCAATTTTATTGACATTTTCGACTAATATCGTGGCGAGCTTACTTTCTTCCACAAACTAGGATGAAAGATTATATTGGCAAGCTATAACCATTGCAATGGTATAGAATCTACCTGGAAAATTCAATTTTATTGACATTTTCGAATGATATCGTGGTGAACTAACTTTCTTGCATCAACAGGGAGGGAAGATCATATTGGCAAGCTATAACCATTGCAATGCTATAGAATCTAGCCGGAAAATACAATTTTATTCACATTTTCGAATAGTATCGCGGGGAGCCAGATTCCATTCAATAAGTAAGGAGGAAAGATCCTTTTGGCGTGCTATAGTCATTGCAATGATATAGAATGTCGATGGAAAATTCAATCTTATTGACATTTTCGATTAATACGGTGGTCAGCTCTCTTTCTTGCATTAACAAGGAGGAAAGATACTGTTAAGGAGGAAAGATCCTTTTGGCGTGCTATAACCATTGCAATGCTGCAGAATCGGGCTGGAAAGTTCAATTTTATTGACATTGTCAACTAATATCGTGGTGAGCTAGCTTCCTGGCATAAGTATGGAGGAAAGATCCTTTTTGCGTGCTATAGCCTTTGCAATGCTGCGGAATCGGGTTGGAAAATTCAATTTTATTGACATTTTCTACTAATATCGTGGTGAGCTAACTTCCTTCCCTAA
>NW_016942715.1:0-1867 GCF_001483705.2 Eufriesea mexicana | reverse complement strand
AGCTACGTCTTTTGTGCTATACACTGCTATTCGGTGGGTACCTCCGCTGCACATTGTCCTATTTTACTCTGCTCGAGTCTGGGGAGTCCAGAAATACCAGCCGTGGCACGTTACGTTGAGTGTGGCTACTTTAGTTTATGTTGTAATGGTTTGAGTTAGGTATGGATTGCCTTTGACTTTTGTGCTGTTAACTGTGATTCTATGGATTTCTGCGCCCTACACACCTGTAATATATTCTGCTTGTCTCTGTGCAGGCCAGCAATAGTGGTCCCGCTATGTTAGGTAGTGTTAGCCTGCGTTTGGTTATGCTTCGTTTGGATAGGTTAGGAAAGGATACTTTGTCTTTTGCGCTATTCACCGCTATTCGGTGGGCATCTGCGCTCTACATTCCTCCGCTATACTCTGCGCGGATCTGGGGAGGCGAGCAGTAGTGGTCGTTGCACGTCAGGTTGTGTTATGTTGCGTTTGGTTATGATAGCTTAGGTTAAGTTTAGTCAGTGTAGCTTTGACCTTCGTATTATGAACAGATATTCGGTGGGTTTCTGTGGTCCACTGTGCTCTACTACATTCGTCTTGGCTCTGGGGTGGCCAGGGTCAGTGGTTGCGGCAGGATGCGTTGAGCTATGCTACACATGGTTAAGTCAGGTTAGGACAGGTTAGGTTATGATATATTCGACCATTGTGCTATTCGCAACAATGCGCTTTCTGCGCACTACTGTGCTCTAGTACATTAAGTATGTCACTGCGGAGGCCAGCAGTAGTTGTCTCTTCGTGCTAGCTTGGGGTAGGCTACGTTCGTGCATGTCACGTTCGGCTACGTTAGGATAGGCTACTCTTACAATTGTGCTATTCGCTGGTATTTGGTGGATTGCCGCGCTCAGATGTTCTCTAATATGCTCTGCTTGGCTCTGGTGTGGCCTGCGATAGAAGTCTCGGTACGCTTGGCTGAGTAATGTTACGTTCCGTTAGGTTAGGTTAGGAGGGTTCGGTTAATGTTTCTGTGACTTTTGTGGTATACACTGCCATTTTGTGGATTTCTTGCGCTCTACGTTGCTCTACTATACTCTGCTTGGCACTGGGGAGGCGAGCAATAGCGGTCGCGGCGCGTCAGGTTGAGGTATGTTACGTTTGGTTAGATTAGGTTGGGAAAAGTTTGTTGGGGATGGCCTTGGCTTTTGTGCTTCACACCGCTTTTCGGTGCGTTTCTGCACTCTACTGTGCTCTAGTATATTCTGCTTGTTTATGGGCAGGCCAGCAGTATTGGTCTCGACACGTTAGTCTGAGTTATGTTGCGTTCGTGTATGTAATGGTTGGCTATTTTAGGACTATGTAGCATTGAATTTTGTGATATACACTGCTATTCTGTGGATTTCTGCGTGCTGTTATGCTGTAACATGCTCTGATTGACGCTGGGGAGGACAGCAACAGTGGTCTCGGCACGTTAGTCTCAGTTTGGCTCCGCTCGGTTTGGTTATTTTCGGTTAAGATAAGTTAGTCTGGGTTAGGTTTGGATTGCTTCGACTTTCGTGGTTTAGACTGTTGTTCGCTGGGCTTCTGCGCTATACCGTGCTCCAGTATGTTCTGTTTGGGTCAGTGGAAGTCAGTAATATTATCCTCGGTACATTCAGTTTATATATGTTACGATTGGCTTAGCTAGATTACGAGCGGATAGGTTAGCGTATCTTTGATGTTTTTGCCGCCAACTTCATTGCGGTGGATTACTGTGATCTACAGTGATCTAGTACTTTCTGCCTGTTTCTGCGGAGGCCAGCAATGGTTGTCTCGGCACGCTAAGTTGAGTTATGTTACGCTTGGCTTGGCTAGCTTAATATATGTTTGGTTGTGACAGCTTCGTCTCTTGTGCCAT
>NW_016942714.1:0-589 GCF_001483705.2 Eufriesea mexicana | reverse complement strand
CCTGCGTGGCTCTGAGGTGGCAGCACTAGAGGTTTCGGCACGTTAGGTTGTGTTAGGCTACGTCCGGATATTTACTGTCGGCTTGGGCTAGGCTTAGATAGCTTTGACTTTTCAGATATAAACTGCGATTCTATGGATTTCTGCATTCTGCTATCTACCAGTGCGTTCTGTTTCGCTCCGTGGAGGCCAGCAATGGTGGTCTCGGCGCGTTATGTTTAGTCACGTTACGTCAGGGTAGGTTGGGATAGGCTAAGTTTGGTTAGGTTAGCTTTAACTTTTGTGCTATGCACGGCTGGTCGGTAGTTTTCTGCGCTCTACTGTGCTCTATTATTCCCTGATTTGCCCTGGGAAGCGCAGAAGTAGCGGTCTCGGCACGTTAGTTTGAGTTACGCTATGTTTGGTTATGTCCTTTTTGTTTGGGTTAGGCTTGGATAGCTTCGACTTTTCTGATACGCACTGCGATTCTATGGGTTTCTGCGATCTGCTCTCCTCTAATATGTTCCGCTCGACTCTGGGGAAGCCAGATGTAGTGGTCGCGGCTCGTTCGGTTGTGTTAGGCTACGCATGGTTAAGTTACAATTGGTTGTGT
>NW_016942713.1:0-237 GCF_001483705.2 Eufriesea mexicana | reverse complement strand
GGGCCATGGAGACCTTCGGTTGGATCTCATATCCATGCCAGACCTGAAGTGGCCCAAAGAGAAATGCGCCAATACGGGTATCTCCCCGGGCGATCTCCTTAAGCCTACTAGGGTCCTGCGCGGGTTGACTTCCTCCGCTGGTTGGACCTGTCCATTTTCTTGGTTTGTGTCGACATTAATTCGCACCCAACATCTGCCGCTATATCCATAAATGGACCAGGTACGGCAAAGCTGCGC
>NW_016942712.1:0-1482 GCF_001483705.2 Eufriesea mexicana | reverse complement strand
ATGTATGGGTGGATGTATGTGTGGATGTATGTATAGATGTATGTATGGATGTACGCTTGGATGTATGGAATGGTGGATGGATTTATGTACGGATGGATGTTTGGATGTACGTTGTGGATGGATTTATGTACGGATGGATGTTTGGATGTACGTATGGATGGGTGTATATATGTATGGATGTATGGATCGATGGATGGATGGATGTATGGATGTATGGAAGAATGTATGTGTGTATGTATGAATGAAGGTATGGATGTAGTTAAAGATGTGTGTATGGATGAATGTATGGATGTATGGGTGGATGGATGTATCGGCGGTTGGAGGTACGGATGGTTGGATTTATGGACGTATGCATGTGTGAATGAAAGGATGCATGGACGAACGGTTGTATGAACGGATGCATGGATTGATGGATGGGTGTATGGATGGATGGATGTATGGATGCATCTATGGATGTCTGTATAAATGTATGCATCGATGCAGTTAAAGATGTATCTATGGATGAATGTATGGGTGTATGTATGGATGTATTTATTGATGTACGTATGAATGTATGCTTGGATGGATGGAATGGTGGATGGATGAATGTACGAATGTAAGAATGAATGGTTGTATATATGTATGAATATATGGATCGATGGATGTATGGATGGATGGAGGTGTGGATGGATGTATTTTCGGATGTATGCATGTATGAATGATTGGGTGTATTGATGGGTGGATGTATGGATGGATGGTTGTATGAACGTTTGGATGTATGGATGGGTGAATGTAGGGATTGATGGATCGATGGATATATGGGTGGGTGGATGTATGCATGTATGGACGGATGTATGTTTAAATGTGTGGATGTAAGAATGTATGGATGTACGGATGTATGGATGTAAGGATGTATATATGAATGGATGCATGCATGGATGGATGTATGAATGCATGAATGAATGGATAGATGGATGTATGGATGTATGTATGGATGTATGTACGGACGTATTTATGGTTGGATGGATGTATGTATCGATGGATGTATGAATGGGTGGATGTATGGATGGATTGAGTTATGGATGGACGGATGTACGGATGTTTGTATGTATGGATGATGTATGTATGGATGTACGAATGTATGGATGTACGGATGTATGGGTGTATCGATGTATATATGCATGGATGTATGAAAGATGGATGTATGATTTGATGGATGTATGGATGGATAGATGTGTGGATGTATGGATGGATGGATGTCTGGATGGACGTATGTAATGGTGGATGCATTAATGGATAGGTGTATGTACGGATGTATGCATGGATGTAAGTATGGTTGTTTTTGTGGATGCATGTATGGATGTATGTGTGGATGTATCTAAGGATGAATGTATGGATGTATGTATTGATGTATGTGTGGATGTATGGATCGATGGATGGATGGATGGACGTATGTATGGATGGATGCATTTATGGATGGATGGATGAATGGATGGATGTATG
>NW_016942711.1:0-310 GCF_001483705.2 Eufriesea mexicana | reverse complement strand
CAATCCTATGGCAAGAACAGCCATCTGCTTGCCCGGGAATAAGTCTATTAAAAATCTATAATCTACTATAGCTTCGTGAATAGATCGCCAAGCGCCTTCAATCCAATGGAAAGTAAATCCATCTACATGCCAGAGAAGAGGTCTGTTCAAAATCTATAATCTGCTATAGCTTGGTGAATAGGTCGCCCAACGCCTTCAATCCAATGGCAAGTACAGACTTCTACTTGCCAGAATATAGGTCTATTCAAAATTTTTAACCTGTTGTTGCTTGGTGAATAGATCGCCTAACGCCTTCAATCAAATGGCAAGT
>NW_016942710.1:0-600 GCF_001483705.2 Eufriesea mexicana | reverse complement strand
TGTACAGCACAAAAGAGGATGCCACCCTAACCAAACTTAACCTAAGCTTACCGAACCAACGTAGCGTAACCCAACCTATCGTGCCGAGACCTCCATTGCTGTCCACCCCGGAGCCAAGTAGAGCATACTCGAGCACACTAGAGGGCACCGAATAGATGTGCATGGCGCAAAAGCAAAAGTTACCTGGCCAAACCTAGCCGAAACAAAACTTATCCGAACGCAATATATCTCATCATAACATGCAGTGACCACCGTTGCTAGCCTTGCCAGCGCCAAGTAGAACACGCTGGGACGCTGTAGAGCGCAGAAATCAACCGTATATCTGCGTATATCACGACAGTCAGATCTATCCAGTCCTATCACAGACTAACTTAACGCAACCATACGTAGCCTAACAGAGACAAACGTGCCTAGACCACTATTTCTGGCCAAAACTGAGTCGAACAGAGTATAGTAGAGCAAAGTAAAGCGCAGAAAGCGAACAAGTAGCAACGTATAGCACAAAAGACAAAGATACCCATACCTAACCAGACCTAACCTAACACATCAGAACCTAGAATAACTAAACCCAACGTGCTACGACCACTATTGCTGGACACC
>NW_016942709.1:4282-5542 GCF_001483705.2 Eufriesea mexicana | reverse complement strand
TCAATTTTATTGACTTTTTCGACTAATATCGCGGTGAGCTAACTTTCTTGCATAAACAAGGAGCAAATATTATATTGGCAAGCTGTAACCATTGCAGTGCCATAGAATCTGCCCGGAAAATTCAATTTTATTCACATTTTCGAATAATACTGTAGTGCGCTACCTTTCCTGCATAAACAAGGAGGAAAGATAAATTGGCAAGCTGTTACCACTGCAACGCTGTAGAATCTGGCTGGAAAGTTCAATTTTGTTGCCATTTTCGACATATATCGTGGTGAGCTAGCTTCCTTGCATAAGTATGGAGGAAAGATCCTTTTGGAGTGCTATAACCATTGCAATGATATGGAATGTGCCTAGCAGTTTGATTTTATCGTCATTTTCAACTAATATCGTGGTGAGCTATCTTTCTTGCGTAAATAAGGCGGGCAGATTCTATTGGCGTGCTATTGGCATTGCAATGCCAAAGAATCTGGCTGGAAAAATCAATTTTATTGTCATTTGCGACTAATATGGAGGTGAGCTAACTTTCTTGCATAAACAAGGAGGAAAGATTATACTGCCGAGCCATTACCACTGCAATGCTGTAGAATCTGGTTGGAAAATTCAATTTTATAGTCATTTTCGACTTATATCGTGGTGAGATAGCTTCCTTGCATAAGTATCTAGGAAAGATCCTTTTGGCGTGCTATAACCATTGGAATGATATGGAATATTCCTGGCAGTTTCGATTTTTTCGACTTTTTCGACTAATTTCGTGGTGAGCTAACTTCCTTGCATAGGTAAGCAGGAAGGATGCGTTCGGAGTGCTATAGCCATTTCACTGCTGCAGAATCTGGCTGGAAAATGCAATTTTATTGACATTTTCGACTAACATGGTGGTGAGCTATCTTTCTTCCATATATCAGGAGGAAAGACTCTGTTGGCATGCCATAGGCATTGCAATGCTATAGAATCTTGCTCGAAAATTCAATTTTATTGACATTTTCGACTAATATCGTGGTGAGGTAGCTTTCTTCCATATATCAGAAGGAAAGATTCTGTTGGCATGCTATAGGCATTGCAATGCTATAGAATCTTGCTCGAAAATTCAATGTTATTGACATTTTCAACTAATATCGTGGTGAGTTATCTCTCTTGCATAAATCAGGAGGAAAGATTCTATTGGCGTGCTATTGCCATTGGAATGCTATAGAATCTGGATGGAAAATTCAATTTTATTGACATTTTCGACTAATATCGTGGTGAGCTAGCTTCCTTGCA
>NW_016942709.1:0-965 GCF_001483705.2 Eufriesea mexicana | reverse complement strand
ATATCGTGGTGAGCTAGCTTCCTTGCATAAATAAGGATGAAGGATCCTTTTGGCGTACTATAGCCATTGCAATGATATAGAATGTGCCTGGCAGATTCAATTTTATTTACATTTTCGACTAATATCGTGCTTAGCTATCTTTCTTGCGTAAATAAGACGGAAAGATTCTATTGGCGTGCTATTGCCATTGCAATGCCAAAGAATCTGGTTTGAAAATTCAATTTTATTCACATTTTCGAATAATATTGTACTGCGCTACCTTTCTTGCATAAACAAGGAGGAAAGATTAAATTGGCAAGCTGTTACCACTGCAACGCTGTAGAATCTGGCTGGAAAGTTCAATTTTATTGCCATTTTCGACTTATATCGTGGTGAGCTAGCTTCCTTGCATAAGTATGGAGGAAAGATCCTTTTGGAGTGCTATAACCATTGCAATGATATGGAATGTGCCTAGCAGTTTGATTTTATCGTCATTTTCAACTAATATCGTGGTGAGCTATCTTTCTTGCGTAAATAAGGCGGAACGATTATATTGCCGAGCCATTACCACTGCAATGCTGTAGAATCTGGCTGGAAAGTTCAATTTTATAGTCATTTTCGACTTATATCGTGGTGAGCTAGTTTCCTTGCATATGTATCGAGGAAAGATCCTTTTGGCGTGCAATAACCATTGGAATGATATGGAATGTTCCTGGCAGTTTCGATTTTTTCGACATTTTCAACTAATATCGTGGTGATCTATCTTTCTTGCGTAAATAAGGCGGAATGATTCTATTGTCGTGCTATTGGTATTGCAATGCCAAAGAATCTGGCTGGAAATATCAATTTTATTGACATTTTCGACTAATATTGTGGTGCGCAACCTTTCTTGCATAAATAAGGAGGAAAGATTCTTTTGGCGTGCTATAACCATTGCAGTGGTATGGAATGTGCCTGACAGATTCAATTTTATTGACATTTTCGAC
>NW_016942708.1:0-978 GCF_001483705.2 Eufriesea mexicana | reverse complement strand
CTAACATTCTCTGCTTCGCTCTGGGGTGGCCAGAAATAGTGGTCTCGGTGCGTTAAGTTTTGTGAGGCTACGTTTGCGATTGTCAAGTATGGTTATGTAGGGGCAGAATATCTTAGACCTTCGTGTCATTCGAAGCCATTCGGTGTACTTCTGCGCCCTACTTCACTCCAATATGCTCTGCTTGGCCCTGGGGCGGCCAGTTATAGAAATCCCGGCACGTCAGATTTGGTCACGTTACGCTTCGCTGGGTTAGGGTAGGATTGCTTGGCTAGGATTTCTTCGATTTTTCTGCTATGCACTGTAATTCGGAGTATGTCCGCGCTATACATTGGTCTACTACACTCCACCCAACTGTGGGGGCGAGCAATAGGTGTTGTGGCACATTAGATTGAGTTATGTTATGCTTGGTTAGGAAACGTTAGGTTAAATTTGGTATGGCTGGCATTGTCTTTCGTGCTGTACACTACTTTTCGGTGAATTTCTGTGATCTGCAATGACCTATTGTACTCCGCTCGGCTCAGGGGAGTCGAGCAATAGTGCTGCTGGCACGTCACGTTGAGTTAAGTTACCTTCGGATATGTTAGGTTAGGCACAGATTAGTTAGGGTAGCTTTGACTGTCGTGATATACACTGTCATTCGGTGCATTTCTGAGATCTACTGTGCTCTATTACATTCTCATTGGCACTGGGGAGGCCAGGAGAAGTGGTCGCGGGACGATATATTGAGTTATGCTACGTTTGGTTAGGTTAGATTAGTTCAGGCTATGATAGGATATCTACGGCTTTTGCGCTTCTCACTGCAATGCGCTAGATTTCTGCGCTCTACTGTGCTCTAGTTCATCCTGCTTGTCTCTGTGGGGGCCAGCAATATTCGCGGCACGTCATGTAGATATAGCCCACTTTCGTTTATGCTATGTTAGGTTATGTCGGTTATGGTGGCTTCAACTGCCGTGCTGTACACAATTATCCGGCTGGTGC
>NW_016942706.1:0-542 GCF_001483705.2 Eufriesea mexicana | reverse complement strand
AAAGATTCTACTGGCGTGCTATAGTCATTGCGATTCTATAGAATCTGGCTCGAAAATTCACTGCTATTGATATTTTCGAATAACATCGTGATCACCTAACTTTCTTGTATAAATATTGTCGAATTATTATATTTGGCGTGCTATAGCCATAGCAAAGGTATAGAATCTGGCAGGAAAATTCAATTTTATAGACGTATTCAACTAATATCGTGGTAGGCGTGATTTTGGGCATAAACAAGGAGGAAATATTCTATTTTCGTGCTATGGCCATTGCAATGCTATAGAATCTGGCTGAAAAATTCAATTTTATTGACATTATCGACTAATATCGCGGTGAGCAAACTTTCTTGCATAAATAAAGAAGAAATATCCTATTGGCGTGCTATAGCCATTACACTGCTATAGTATCTGGCTGGAAAATTGAATTATATTTGCATTTTCGGCTAATACTGTGGTGACCTATCTTTCTAAGATATATTTGGAGGAAAGATTCTCCTGGCACGCTATAGTCATTGGGATGCCATAGAATCTGGCTGGAGAAT
>NW_016942705.1:7957-10149 GCF_001483705.2 Eufriesea mexicana | reverse complement strand
AACCATCACCACAGTACTGTAGTCGTTGGAATAATTTCGTCACTGATGACTTAAATACGACAGAAGCTCCAGAACAGACAATTTATGCATCATTCATGTCTAGACATATTAGCAACATCCAGCCAGGAAGTCGGTGAATGCAAAGATGGAACACTGTATCCGTTTAATTAATCTGCTCAGTGATGATTTACATCCATTTGCAAATCTTGAATGACAAACGGCTGGCCGACTATCTTTCGAGATATCAACAATGGACGAAAGAATCCTCAGTGCAGGCATCATCACATTTCTTTAGCCGTTGGACTAATTTCTTCGCACATAACTTAAGCTGACAGCAGTTCTATGGTGCTCAACGCATAGTAAGGGTTTGGCTACGGGTGTTTGCAATTGAGGGTATGGAACCTTGTACATACATCGACGGAGCACGGTAGCAGTTGGGTACACATGTTCAATGACGATATGGATTCTATAGCAACTCTAGAACGACAAATGAGGGATAGCTTACATCTCGAGGCGTTAGGAATGGATATAATGGTATTGTGAACTTCCATCTTCACAGCAGTGAAACCGTTGGATTAATCTGTTCACTGATGGCTTAAATTCCGGAGTATTTCTATTATTAGCAGTACATACATCAGTTAAGGACAGAGACACTTACAACTGCCAGTACAGTAGCTGGTGCATCCACCAAGAGAGTACTATAGCCGTTGGTTTAACAATTTGAGCGATGAGTTACATTCAAAAGCATGTCTAGGGTAGTCAATGCACAGTTCGGCTATGGCTAGGGATATTTACAATTGACAGTACGGTTCTTAGTACGTCCGTCATGAGGGCAACGTAAGCGTTGTATTGATATGTTCAATGATGATTTACAGTCTATAGCAGTCCTAGAATGACAAGAGAGATGTCCATTACCGCTCGAGATACTAACAACCGGAAACACATTACTGAACGGAGCCATAAGCACAGTACTGTAGCCGTTGTACTAATCTGTTCAGTGATGATTTAAGTTCCACTGCGTTTCCATAATAACCAATGTATTCATCAGTTATGGCAAGAGATATTAACAACTCACAGTACTGTTGCAGGTACATCCACAGATAGAGCACTGTTGCCGTAGTTTTAATCTGGTCAATGATGATATACATTCTATTGGAACTCCAGAATGGCACAGGACAGAACCATTGTCGCTCGAGGCACTAGCAATCAACGAAACAGTACTGAGTACAGCCATCATCGCATTGCTTTAGAAGTTATACTAATTTGTCCACGGATAACATAAATTTCACGGCAATTCTGGATGAATCAATGTATATTACCATTATGGCTATAGATATTTACAATTAACGATACGATACTTAGTACGTCCATTAACGGAGCACAGTAGCAACCGGATTGGCCTCTTCATAGATTATATATGTTCTGTTGCATTTATAGAATGACATAGGACTGACGAGTTATCGCTCGAGAATTTAAAAGTTGTCGAAACAGTACTGAGTACTAGCATGATCACAGTGCTGTAACCGTTGGAATAATTTGCTCACTGTTGATGCAAAATCAAAAGCAAGTCTAGATTTATCAATGCATATTGCGGCTGTATCTGGAGATGTCTGCGATTCCTAGCGCTCCCGATTTGACATCCACGAACAGGGCGCAGTAGCCGCTGTTTTATTATGCGCACTGATGACTTAAGCTCCATAGATATTCTAGAATGATATGTGGATAGATCATGTATCGGTAGTGACGTTGACAAATGTCAACATTGTACAGGATGTTGGCATCTACGAACAACAATAGCCATTGTATTAATCGCTTCGTTGACCATCTATGTTCCTCGGCAATTGTAGAATGACCAATGGAAGAGGAATTTCCGCTGGAGACATCCACCTATGTCAATGCATTCCTGAGTACAACCATCAACAGAGCACAGCAGCCGTTTGAATAATCTGGTCACTCATGAAATAAATTCTATAAGCATACTAGAACAACAACGGACAGATCCGTTGTCGCACGAGGAATTAACTAGTGAGGTCACAGTACTGATTACAGCCATCGTCACAGTACTGCGGCCGTTGGATTAATTCGTTAACTGATGACGCCAATTCCACGGCAATCCCAGAATGATCAACGGATGGTACAGATATCCCTAGTGGCACTGACAAATGGGAATACAGTACTGATTGCAGCCGTCT
>NW_016942705.1:0-1503 GCF_001483705.2 Eufriesea mexicana | reverse complement strand
TAATTTTAACGGCAATTCTAGAATAACCAATGCATAGTGCAGGTGACGGCCACAGATGTTTACTACTGACGGTACGGTACTCACTACACTAATCTACGGAGCTCTATAGTCCATGATTTAACCTTTTGAGTGACAATATAGATCCTACAGCAATTCTAGAATGACAAAAACTGATCTGCTATAGCTCGAGATATTAGCAATTAACATAGCAGTATTGTGTGCAGCCATCATAACAGTTCAGCAGACGCTGGATTATTATGTTCAGTGATGACTTAAATTTCTCATTATTTTTAGAATAATCCATGTATACATCAGTTATGCCTAGAGATATTTTGAATTCCCTTTCCGTTGGTTGGTACATACAACAATAGAGAATTGTAGCCTTTGGGTTGGCCTGCTCAACGGTCATATAGGTTCCATAGAAATACATGAATGAAAAGAGACGGATCCGTTAGAGCTCGAGACATTAACAACTGACGACACAGTTATAAGTGCAACCATCACCACAGTACTGTAGTCGTTGGAATAATTTCGTCACTGATGACTTAAATACGACAGTAGCTCCAGAACAGACAATTTATGCATCATTCATGTCTAGACATATTAGCAACACCCAGCCAGGAAGTCGGTGAATGCAAAGATGGAACACTGTATCCGTTTAATTAATCTGCTCAGTGATGATTTACATCCATTTGCAAATCTAGAATGACAAACGGCTGGCCGACTATCTTTCGAGATATCAACAATGGACGAAAGAATCCTCAGTGCAGGCATCATCACATTTCTTTAGCCGTTGGACTAATTTCTTCGCACATAACTTAAGCTGAACAGCAGTTCTATGGTACTCAACGCATAGTAAGGGTTTGGCTACGGGTGTTTGCAATTGAGGGTATGAAACCTTGTACATACATCGACGGAGCACTGTAGCAGTTGGGTACACATGTTCAATGACGATATGGATTCTATAGCAACTCTAGAACGACAAATGAGGGATAGCTTACATCTCGAGGCGTTAGGAATGGATATAATGGTATTGTGAACTTCCATCTTCACAGCAGTGAAGCCGTTGGATTAATCTGTTCACTGATGGCTTAAATTCCGGAGTATTTCTATTATAAGCAGTACATACGTCAGTTAAGGACCGAGACACTTACAACTGCCAGTACAGTAGCTGGTGCATCCACCAAGAGAGTACTGTAGCCGTTGGTTTAATAATTTGAGCGATGAGTTACATTCAAAAGCATGTCTAGGGTAGTCAATGCATAGTTCGGCTATGGCTAGGGATATTTACAATTGACAGTACGGTTCTTAGTACGTCCGTCATGAGGGCAACGTAAGCGTTGTATTGATATGTTCAATGATGATTTACAGTCTATAGCAGTCCTAGAATGACAAGAGAGATATCCATTACCGCTCGAGATACTAACAACCGGAAACACGTTACTAAACGGAGCCATAAGCACAGTACTGTAGCCGTTGTACTAATCTGTTCAGTGATGATTT
>NW_016942704.1:0-624 GCF_001483705.2 Eufriesea mexicana | reverse complement strand
TACATCCATACATCCATACATCCATACATGCATACATCCATACATGCTTACATGCATACATCCATGCATAACCCCACACACTCATACATACACACATCCGTATATACATTCGTAAATGCATCCATACATCCATCCATACAGACATGCATACATCCATGCAGACATCCATACATTCATACATACGTACAACCATACATGCATACATCCATACATCCATACATCCATCCATCCATACATCCATCCATCCATACATCCATCCATCCATACATCCATCCATCCATACATCCATCCATCCATACATCCATCCATCCATACATCCATCCATCCATACATCCATCCATCCATACATCCATCCATCCATACATCCATCCATCCATACATCCATCCATCCATACATCCATCCATCCATACATCCATCCATCCATACATCCATCCATACAGACATGCATACATCCATGCAGACATCCATACATTCATACATACGTACAACCATACATGCATACATCGATACATCCATACATACATACATACATCTATACATCCATGCATACGTCCATGCACACATCCATACATTCATCCGTACAAGCATCCATACATACATCCATTCTTCCGTCCATTCACCCA
>NW_016942703.1:0-480 GCF_001483705.2 Eufriesea mexicana | reverse complement strand
TTGCAATGCTACAGAATCTGGATGGAAAGTTCAATTTTATTGCTTTTTTCTACTAGTATCGTGTTGAGCTAACTTTCTTGCATAAACAAGGAGGAAGGATTATATCGGCAAGCTATAACCGTTGTAATGCCTCAGAGTCTGGTTGGAAAGTTCTTTCAATTTTATTGTCATTTTCGACTAATATCGTGGTGAGCAAGCTTCATTGCTTAAGTATGGAGGAAAGATCCTTTTGGCCTGCTATATCCACTGCATTGATATGGAATTTTCCTGGCAGTTTCGATTTTATCGACATTTTCAACTAATATCGTGGTGAGCTACCTTTCTTGCGTAGATAAGGCGGAAAGATTCTATTGGCTTGCTATTGGCATTGCAATGCCAAAGAATCTGGCGGGAAAAATCAATTTTATTGACATTTAAGACTAATATGGCGGTGAGCTAACTTGTTTCCATATATCAGGAGGAAACATTCTGTTGGCATGA
>NW_016942702.1:0-5388 GCF_001483705.2 Eufriesea mexicana | reverse complement strand
CTTTGATTATCGTGCTAAACATAGCTCTTCGGCGGATTCCTGCGCTCCATAGTGAGCTACTGTATTCTGCTCGGCCCTTAGGGAGCCACCAATTGTGGTCGCGTCACGTTGGGTTGAGACTTTGTACGTTAGGCCAGGTTATGTTTGTTTGAGTTGGGTTTAGATATCTTTGACTTTTCTGCTGTACACTGCGATTCTATGAATATCTGCGCCATACTCACTTCTAGTATGGTCTGCATGACTCTAGGAAGGTCAGCAATGTTGGTGCCGACACGTTAGGTTGAGTTTGATTACGTTTGGTATTGCACGATTTGTTAGGCTACGATATGTTACCTATGACTTTTGCGCTATAAACAGCCAACCGGTGGATTCCTGCGCTCTATTGTGCTATAATATACACTGACCCGCTCTGGGGAGGCCAGCAATAGTGGTCCCGGCGCCTTAGTTTGAGATAGATAACGCTTGCTTGTGCTACGTTTTGTCAAGCTGGGAGCGGTTAGCTTTGACTTTTGCACTGTACACTGCTGTTCCTTTGATTTCTACGCTCTACTGTGGTCTAATATATTATGGTTTGCTCTGGCGATGCCGGCAACGGCGGTCGCGGCACGCTCTGTTGGGTTATGTTACGTTCGGTTAGGTTAGGTTAGACTGTGCTAGGACATGGTAGCTTAGACTTTTGCGCTGTACCATTCTCTTCGGTGGACTTCTACACTCTACTTTGCTCTAGTATACTCTGTTTGACCAATGGGAGGCCAGCTGTATTGGTCTCAGCACGTTTGTCTGATTTACGTTGCGCTCGGTTTGGTAACGATCGGGTAGCATAGGCTCTTGTGCTATACACTGCTGTTCCGTGGATGCATGCGCTCTAAATTGCTCTTCTGTACTCTTCTCGACACTCGAGAGGCCTGCAATTGTGGTCTCGGCACGCTTGGTTTAGTTAGGCGAGGTTTGGTTGGGTCATAGAAGTTTCGGTATGGTTTGGATAGCCTTGTCTTACTTGGTATACACTGTTGTTCGGTGGATTATTGAGATCTACTGCGCTGTAGTTTGTCCTCCATGGCTCTGGTGAGGGCAGCCGTAGTGATCTCGGAACATTAGGCTGAGTTAGGTTACGTTCGGTTATGTTACGTTTAGCCTGGTTAGGATAGTATAGCATTGACTTTCGCGGTATACGCCGCATACCGCTGATTTCTGCGCTCTACTGTGCTCTAATATGTCCTGCTTGGACCTGGGGTTGCCAGTAATTGTGGTCTCGGCACGTTAGGAAGTGTTAGGTTATGTTTGGGTTGGCTAGGCGAGGTTAAGTTAGGTCAGGGTAGCTGTGACTTTTGTGCTATACGCTGCTATTCGGTCGATACCTGCGCTCTGCGTTACTCTACTAGACTCTGCCTGTCTGCTGGGAGGCCAGCAGAAGTGGTTGCGGCACGTCTGTTTTGGTTATGTTACGATTTGTTTGGTTAGTGTAGGTTAAGTTTGGCTAGGACGGCCTCGACGTTTGCGCCATGCACTGCTGTTTGGTCGACCCCTGCGCTCTACTTTGCTCTAGTATATTCTGCTCGGCTTTGAGGGGGGGGGCAGCAGTAGCGCTCTCGGCACTTCAGGCTGACTTCGTTTGTGTTTGGTTATGTTAGTACAGTGTAGATGTGACTTTTACGCTGAACACTGTTATTCGGTCGATTTCTGCGATCTACTGTGCTGTACTATGCTGTGCTTGGCCCTAGGTGCCCAGGAATATTGATCGCGGCACGTTATGTTGAATTAGGCAATGTTTGGTTATGTACTGTTGTTCTTGGTTAGGCTCGTGTAGCTCAGACTTTTCTGATATGCACGGCGATTCTATGGATTTCTGTGTTCTACTATCCACTAGCATGCTCTGCTTGGCTCTGCGGTTGCCAGCAACAGTGGCGGCGGCACAATAGATAGTGTTAGGTTCCTTTCGGTAAGACAAGGATAGGCTATGCTTGGACAGGGTACCTTTTACTTTTGCGATATGCAGTGCAACTCGGTGGACTTCTACGCTCCACTGAGCTCAAGCATATTCTGCTCGGACATGTGGTTTCCTGCTGTAGTTGTCCCGGCACGTTAGGCTGAGGTACGCTGCGAATGGTTACGTTACGTTTGTATGGATAGGACAGGATAACTTTGACTCTTGTGCTACAAACTGCTATTCGTTGGATTTCTGCACTCTACTATTCTCGAATTTATTCTGCTTGGCTCTGCGATGTCCAGCAGTTGTTTTCGCTGGTTGGCTCTGCGGTGTCCAGCAATAGTTTTCGTTGCACGTCGGTTTCGGTTATGTTACGTCTGATTATGATACGTTTGGTTAGGTTAAAATAGGGTAGCATTGCCTTTTTGCGCTGTACATTGCTATTCGGTGAATCTCTGCGATCTGCTGTGATCTAATACTCCATGCATTGCTCTGCGGATACCAGAAATAGCGGCCGCGGCCCGTTACGCTTGGTTAGGCTACGTTTGGTTTGGTTAGGCTTGTTTGGGGTAGGATGGGATATCTTCGACATTCGCAAAGTACACTTCCATTCTATGGAACTCTGCGTTCTACTCACTTCTAATGTGCCCTGCCTCGCGATGTTGGGGCCAGAAATATCGGGATAGGCGCGTTAGTTTGGGATTGGCTACGTTTGGTTGTGTTAGGTTATGCCACGTTAAGCTATGATGTCTTCTACTTTTCCCCTTTACCCTCCAATGCGTCGGATTTCTGGGGTCTTCTGTGCTCTAGTATATTCCATTTGGCTGTGGAGAGGTCAGGAGTAGAGGTCTCGGCGCGGTTTGGTTGAGCTAGCTTACGTACGTCTATGTTACGTCTTGATAAGTTAGGATAGGATAACTTTGACTTTTGTGCTATATAATGCAATTCGGCGGATTTCTGCGCTCCTCGTTGCTCTACTATGCTCTGCTGGGCCCTAGCGAGTCGTGCAGTAGTGGTCTCGGATCGTTGGGTTTAGTTATTCCAAGTTTGGTTAGGTTGGGTTGAGGAATGTTCCGTTAGGATGACTTTGACTTTTGTGCTATACACTGCGACTTGGTGGCTTTCTGGGCTCTACTGCGCCCTAGAATGTTCTGCTTGGCTCTGGGGAGGCCAGCAACGATGTTCTCGGCACGTTAGTTTCAGATGGATATCATTCGGTTGTGCTGCGTTTGGTTAGCTTATGATGGGGTAGGCTTGGCTCTTATGCTATACGCCGCTATTGCTCGGACTTCGGCCTTCTACATTACTCTAATATACCCTGCTTGTCTCTGGGGGACCAGAAAGACTACTGTCGGGACGTCATGCTTAGCTATGTTACGCCTAGCTTGGCTGGCTTAGGTCAGGTTAGGTTAGGTTACCATCGACTTTTGTGCCGCACACTGCAATGCGGAGGAATACTGCGTTCTCCTATACTCTAGTATGATCTGCTTCGCTCCGGGAGGTCAGCAATGGTGGTCTCGGCACGTCTGGTTGAGATAGGTTACGTTTGGATAGGTTAGGTTAGGTTATTTTTTATTAGGATGACTTTGACTTTTGCGCCTTGCACATCAGTGGAGCGGATTCATGCGCCCTCCTCTGCTCAAGAATATTCTGCTTTGCTCTGAGGAGGTCAGAAATAGTTGTCTAGGCTCGTTTGTTTGAGTTAGGTTACGTTTGGATATGTCACGCTCGGTTATGATAGGAGAGGTTAGCTTTGACCTTTGCGCTGTTCACCGCTATTCCGTGTATTTCTGCGCACTCCAGTGATCTACTGATCCCTACTTTGCCCTGGGGATGCCAGGATTATGGCCGCAGCACGTTAGGTTGTGTTAGACGGCGTTCGGCAATGACAGGTTACACTGGGTTAGGTTAGGATATCTCCGACTATTGTGCTGCACACTGCTATTCTATGGATTTCTGCGCTCTACAGTTCCCTAGTATGCTCGGATTGGTGCTGTGGATGTCAGCAATAGTGGTCTCGTCACGATAGGTTGGGATGGGTAACCTTCGCTCTGCTACGTTTGGCTAGCTTAGTATTGGTTAGCTTTGACTTTTATGCTATACACCGCTATTTGGTGGACTTCAGCGATCTACATTGCTCTAATATGCCCTGCTTGTGTCTGGGGGCCAGCCAGATGATTCTCGGCACGTTACGTTCAGCTACGTTACGCTTGGCTGGGCCGGGTTAGGACAGGTAAGGTCAGGACTTCTTTGGCTGCTTTGCCGCAAACTGCAATGCGGAAGATGACTGCTCCCTTATGTGCTTTGCTATCCTATTGACATCTGCGCACTTCCGTGCGACATCGCACCCCGCTTGTCTGCGTGGACGCGAGGAATAGTGCCATCGGCACGTTAGGCTGGGTTATGTTACGTTTGCTTATGTTACGTTTGGCTAGCTTAGGATAGGGTACCTATGACTTGTGTGCTACATACCGCTTTTCGGTGGATTTCTCCGCTCCACTGAGCTCTAATATGCTCCGCTTTGCTCTGGGGACGCCTGGAGTGGTGGCCGCTGCAAGTTAGTTTGAGTTATGTTGGGTTCGGTCAGGATAGGTTTGGTTAGCTTTGGTTGGGATTGCCTTGACTTCAGTGCTATACACTGCCCTTCGGTGGATATCTGCGCTCTATATTGCTCTACCGTAATCTGCACCGCCCTTGGGTGGGCTATACTAGTTGTCTCTTCATGTTAGCTGGAGTTAGTCTGCGGTAGGTTAGGCTACGTTTGTCCGCGATTGGTTATGATAGCTTTGACTTTCGTGTTATACAGTGTTATTCTGTGGGCTCGTGCGATCCACTGTGCTCTGTCGTATTCTGCATGGCTCCGGGGTGTCCTGCAATAGTGGTGGCGTCTCGTTATGTTGAGTTTGGCTTCGTTTGGTTAGGTTATGTTTGCCTGCGTTAGGCTTGCATGGCATTGGCTCTTACACTATACACTGCAACAATGTTAGTTTCTGCTCTCTAGATACAACTAATGTGTCCTGCTTGGCACTGGGGCGGCCAACAATAGTGGTTTCGTCACGTTAGGATGAGATATGTTGCGTTTGTTTATGCTACGTTTGGTTAGGTGAGGCTAGGATAGCTACGGCTTTTGTGCTGTACACTCTAATTCGGTGGATTTCTGCGCTCTACTCTGCTCAAATATATCCTGGTTTGCTCTGTGTATGTCAGCAATAGCAGCACAGGCACGTAAGGTTGTTCTGTGTTAAGTTTGGCTAGGACAATTTATGCTACGTTTGGTTAGGTGAGGCTAGGATAGCTACGGCTTTTGTGCTGTACACTCTAATTCGGTGGATTTCTGCGCTCTACTCTGCTCAAATATATCCTGGTTTGCTCTGTGTATGTCAGCAATAGCAGCACAGGCACGTAAGGTTGTTCTGTGTTAAGTTTGGCTAGGACAATTTATGCTACGTTTGGTAAGGATG
>NW_016942701.1:377-1112 GCF_001483705.2 Eufriesea mexicana | reverse complement strand
TTGAATTTTCCAGCCAGATTCCATAGCATTGCCGTGGCTATAGCGCGCCAATAGAATCTTTCCTCCATAATTCTGCAAGCAAGGTAGCTCACCACGATATTAGTCGAAAATGTCAATAAAAATGTATTTTCCATCCAGATTCTATAATCATTGCAATGGCTACAGCACGCCACTAATATCTTTCCTCCATATTTATGCACGAAAGTTAGCCCACAATGATATTAGTCGAAAACGTCAATAATATTGAATTTTCCAGCCAGATTCTATAGCATTGCAATGGCTATAGCTCGCCAATATTGCCTTTCCTACTTATTTGTGCATGAAAGATATCTCACCACGATATCAGTCGAAAAAGTCAATAAAATTGCATTTTCCAGCAAGTTTCTATGACACTGCAATGGCTATGGCACGCCAATACAATCCTTTCTCATCATTTATGCAAGAAAGCTAGCTCACCACGATATTAGCAGAAAATGGTAATAAAATTGAATTTTCCAGCCTGATTCTATAGCATTGCAATGGCTATAGCACGCCAGTAGAGTCTTTCCACCATATATATCCAACAAAGCTAGGTCACCAGGATATTAGTCGAAAATGTAATTAAAATTGAATTTTCCAGCCAGACTCTATAGCATTGCAATGGCTATAGTCTGCCAATAGAGCCTTTCCTCCTTATTTATGCATGAAAGTTAGCCCACCACGATAATAGTCGGAAATGTCAATAAAATTGTATTT
>NW_016942701.1:0-261 GCF_001483705.2 Eufriesea mexicana | reverse complement strand
AATTTTCTAGCCAGATTCCATAGCATTGCAGTGGCTATAGCGCGCCAATAGAATCTTTCCTCCATTTTTATGCAAGAAAGGTAGCTCACCACGATATTAGTCGAAAATGTCAATAAAATTGAATTTTCCAGCCAGATTATATAGCATTACGATAGCTATCGCTCGCCAATAGAATATTTCATTATTATATATACAAGGATGTTATTTCACAACGATATTAGTCGAAGTTGTCAATAAAAATGGATTCTCAAGCCAGATCCT
>NW_016942700.1:0-650 GCF_001483705.2 Eufriesea mexicana | reverse complement strand
CTGATTCTATTGCATTGCAATGGCTATAGCACGACAATAGGATATTTCTTCCTTATTTATGCAGGAAAGTTAGCATACCACGATACTAATCGAAAATGTCAATAAAATTGAATTTTCCATCCAGATTCTATAGGATTGCAGTGACTATAGAACGCCAGTTTAACCTTTCCTCCTTCTATATGCAGGAATGTTAGGTCACCACGATAGTAGTCGATAATGTCAATAAAATTGAATTTTCCAGCCAGATTCTATAGCATCGCAATGACTATAGCGCGACAGTAGAATCTATCCTTTTTCTTCCTCAATTGTGCAAGAAAGTTAGCTCACCACGATATTATTCGAAAATGTCTATAAAATTTAATTTTCCAGCCAGGCTCTATAGCATTGCATTGGCTATAGCACGCCAATAGGACATTTCTTCCTTATATACGCAGGAAAGTTAGCTTACCACGATATCAATCGAGAATGTCAATAAAATTGAATTTTCCAGCTGGATTCTCTAGCATCGCAGAGACTATAGCACGCCAGTAGAACCTTTCCTCCTTCTACATGCAAGAAAGTTAGGTCACCACGATAGCAGTCCATATTGTGAATGAAATTGAACTTTCCTGCAATATTCTATAGCAATGCAATGGCTATAGCACGCCAAT
>NW_016942699.1:1155-2594 GCF_001483705.2 Eufriesea mexicana | reverse complement strand
CATACGTCCATACATATATACATGCATATATCCATACATACGTACATCCATTCTTCTACACATACATACATCAATATATCCGTCCAAATATACTGCCATACATTCATACATACATCCATACGTACATCCACACATCCGTACATACATCCATTCACACATCCGTACATACATCCATACATACATCAATAACCACAACCATACTTACATCCATAGATATATACTTACATGCGTCCGTTCATACATGCATACGTCCATCCATACATGCATCCATACTTACATCCATAGATATACACTTACATACATCTATACATACATGCATGCATAAACCCTTACATACATCCATACATACATCCGTTCTTCCGCCCGCACACCCATCCATTCATCCACCAACATATCCATATATCCATGCATCCGTACATCCATGCATGCGTACATCAATACTTCCATACATACATAACTCAAATACATCCATACATTCCAACATCCATGCATACATACATACATACATTCGCACATCCATCCATCCATACATGCTGCCATCCACAAATCCATATATCCACACAACCATACATGCATAATTCCATCCACCCACACACTCATCCATCCATACATGCATCCATAAATACATCCATCCATACATACATACATACATCCAAACATACATCAATACATTCATCCATACAAACGACCATACATACAACCATGCATACATGCATACATTCATCCATACAAACATCCATAAATACATCCGTTTTTCCGTCCGACCTCCTATCCATTCATCCACCCACACGTCCATACATACATGCATCCGTACAACCATACATTCGTACATCCATACATCCATTCATACAATCATCCGTACATAAATAACTCAAATACATCCATACTTTCAAACATCCATACATACATACTTCCATACATTCATACATCCATCCTACCATACATCCATCCATTCATACATCCATACATGCACACACCCATACATCCATAAATCCATCCACCCATACACACATCCGTCCATACATACATCCATACATACATCCATACATACATACACGAACCCACACACTCACCCATACATACATGCATAGACACATCCGCGCATACATCCACACATACATCCACACATCCACCCGCACATACATCCGTACATTCGCCCTTCCATACACGCATCCATACATCCATCCATCCATCCGCCCACCCATACATCGATCGAACCATACCTTCATCCATCCATACATCAACCCAACAATCCATCCATCCATGCAGACATTCATACATACATCAATACATACATCCATACATACACCCATACATACATCCATACACACATCAATACATACACCCATACATACACCCATACATTCAACCATACATACATTCATACATACATCCATACAAACACCCATACATATATCCATGCATACAACCATACATAC
>NW_016942699.1:0-1066 GCF_001483705.2 Eufriesea mexicana | reverse complement strand
CCGTACATCCATACATCAATCCATCCATCCATCCACCCATACATCCATCCATCCATACACCCATACGTCCATACATCCATACATACATACATATATAAATCCATACATCCGTACATCCGTACATCCGTCCATCCATACATCAATCCACCCATACATCCATCCATTCATAGAGCCATCCATCCATACATACATCCATCCGTCCATCCACCCTTCCATACATCCATCTATCCTTACATCTGCCCATCCATAGTTCCACCAGTACATACATCCACCGATCCATAAATCTATCCATTCATACACCCATCCATGTATACAACCATACATCAACACGACCTTACATCCATAAACCCGTCCATCTGTACCTCCACCATTCGATACATCCATCCATCCATATATCCATACATATATAGATGCATACATCCATACATCCGTACATTCGCCTATCCGTACGACAATCCATCCACACTTCCGCCCATCCATACAGCCATCCATCCATACATACATCGATACATAAGTCCATTCTTCCATACATCCATCCATCCAAACATCCACTCATCCATAAATCCATCGATCCATTCGTCCTTCCATCCATACTTCCATCCACCAATCCATCCATAAATCCATGCATCCGTACACACATCAATACACAGATCCATACATACACGCATACATTCATCCATACATACATCCATACATACATTCATGCATGCATCCATACATACATCCATACATACATCCATACTTCCATACATCCATCCATCCAAACATCCACACATCCATACATCCATCGATACATACATCCTTCCATCCATCCTTCCATCCATCAATCCATCCATCCTTCCATGCATCCATACATACGTCAATACACAGATCCGTACATACACGCATACATTCATCCATACATACATCCATACATACATTCCTACATACATCCATACCTACATCCATACATACATCCTAACAAACATCCACACACACATCCGTTCTTCCGACCATACTCCCGTCCATTCATCCACACACACGTCCATACATCCATGCATACGTACAACCATACATTCGTACATGC
>NW_016942698.1:0-1130 GCF_001483705.2 Eufriesea mexicana | reverse complement strand
CAATAGAATCTTTCCGGATTCTTTATGCAGAAAGGTTTGCTCAAAACAATATTAGACGAAAATGTCAAAAAACTGAACTTTTCATAGAGATTTTGTTGCAATGCAGTGGCTATAAAAAACCAATAGTATCTTTCATGCTCACCACGATATTAGACGAAAATATCAATAAAATTGAACTTTTCAGTCAGATTCTATTGCACTGCAACGGCTATAGCAACCCAATGTAATCTTTTCTAGTTATTTATGCAGAAAAGTTGGCACAGAAAAATATTAGTAGAAAATGTCATTGGGATTGAACTTTTCAGTCAGACCCTATTGCATTGCAATGGCTATAACAAACCAATATACTGTTTACAGCTTGTATATGCAGAAAAGCTTGCACACAAAGATATTATCCGGAGATTTCGTTGAAATGAAACTTTACAGGCAGGTTCGATTGGAATACAATGGCTATAGCAAACCAATAGTATCTTTCCAACTTATTTAAGCAGAAAATCTTGCTCACCACGACGTTAGCCGAAAATGTCAATAAAATTGAACATTACTGTCAGATTATATTACTATGCAATGGTTACAGCAAACCAATGGTATCCTGTCTCCTTATTTACACATAAAAGCTTGCTCGCCACGATAGAAGACGAAAATGTGAATATAATTGAACTTTTCTGTCAGATTCTATAGCAATGCAATGGCTATATCAAACCAAAAGGATCTTTCCGCCATATGTATGCAGAAAAACTTGTGCACCGCGATGTTAGTCGAAAATGTCAATGGAATGGAAGTGTTCAGTCAGATTCTCTGGCAATGCAACAGCTATAGCAAGCCAACAGAGCCTTTCCTCCTTATTTATGCAGAAAAGACTGCTCACCACGATATTAGTCGAAAATGTCAATGGAATGGAAGTGTTCAGTCAGATTCTCTGGCAATGCAACAGCTATAGCAAGCCAACAGAGCCTTTCCTCCTTATTTATGCAGAAAATCGTTCTCACCACGATATTTGTCGAAAATGTCAATAAAATTGAACTTTTCAATCAGATTCTATTGCAATGCAATGGCTGTTGCAAACGAATAGAATCTCACCTCCTTATTTATACAGAAAAGTTTTCCCTCCAAGATATTGGTCGAAAATG
>NW_016942697.1:0-1524 GCF_001483705.2 Eufriesea mexicana | reverse complement strand
AACGTAACCTGACTTACCATAACGTGCCGAGACCACTATTGCTGGCCTTGCCAGAGCCAAGCTGAAAATATTAAAGCTCTGTAGGGCGCAGAAATCCACCTAACAGCAGAATACAGCACCAAGGACAAAGATATCCCCTCCTAACCAGACCTATCGCAACATAACCACACGTAACGTAGCTCAACCTAACGTGCCGCGACCACTATTGCTGGCCTCCCCAGAGCCAATCAGGACATACTAGAGTGCCGTAGAGGGCAGAAATCCACCGAATGGCAGTGTACAGCACGGGAGATAAATGTAACCCGACCAAGCTTATTCTAAACCAACATAGCCGAACGTAACCTGAATCAATGTTACGTGCAGAGAGCACTATTGCTGGCCCCCAAAGATACAAGCAGAGCACATTAATGGAGAGTAGGGGGCAGATAACAGTACAATCATAGTGTATATCAGAAAGGTCAAAGCTACCCAAACATGAATCTAACCAATGAAACGTAACCTAACATAGCCTAACACTACCTTCCGTGCCGTGACCGCTACTGCTGCCCTCTCCAGAGCCAAGCAGGACATACTAAAGCACAGTAGAGCGCTTAAAATCGTCCGAATAGCAGTGTACATCACAAAAGTTAAATCTGTCCTGTCCAAGCTTTGCCGGACCCAACCTAACCGAACGTAACCTGACTCACCATAACATGCCCCGACCACAATTTCTGGCCTCCCCACAGACTATCAGGAGGTACTACAACGCAATAGAGCACATAAATTCGCCGAAGAGCAGTGTACAGCACATAAGTTAAAGGTACCCTCACCAAACGAAGCCTAACCCAAAAAAACCGAAGCTGACCTTACTCAACATAACGTATCGAGACCACTATTGCTGGCCTTGCCGGAGCCAAGCTGAAACATTAGAGCTCTGTAGGGCGCAGAAATCCACCTAATAGCAGAATACAGCACCATGGACAAAGATATCCCCTCCTAACCAGACCAATCGCAACATAACCACACCAAACGTAGCTCAACCAAACGTGCCGCGACCACTATTGCTGGCCTCCTCAGAGCCAGGCAGAGCCCATTAGTGGAATGTATGACGCAGAAAACTATGGAATAGCAGTGTGTATCGGAAAAGGCATGGTCACCCATACCTAACAAAAACAAACAGAACATAACCAAATATAGCCTAACTAAAACTAACGGGCCGCGACCGCTATTGCTGCCGACCCCAGGGCAAAGCAGGAGAAACTAGTGCACAGTAGTGCACAGCAGAGTGCAGAAACCGGCAGAATAACAGTGTATAGCACAAAAGTCGTGGCTACCCTGGCCTAGGCTAAGCAAACGTAACCTAAACGAAGGAAGCGTAACTCAAAATAACATGACTCGACCACTACTGCTGGACACGCCAGGGCCAAGCAGAATATAATATAGCACAGTGGAGCGCAGAAATTCATCGTGTAGCAGTGTATAGCAAAAAAGTCTAAGGTATCCTCTCCTAACCGAACCAAACGTAATATAGCCAAACGCAACCTA
>NW_016942696.1:0-7151 GCF_001483705.2 Eufriesea mexicana | reverse complement strand
CAAAAGAATCATTCCTCCTTATTTACGCAGAAAGGTTTGCTCTCCACAATATTAGACGAAAATATCAATAAAATTGTCTTTTCATCCTTATTCTACTGCAATGCAATGGTTATAGGAAACCAATAGAATCTTTCCTCCTTATTCATGCAGAGAAACTTGCTCAACACGATGTGAGTCGAAAAAGACAATAAAATTGAACATTCCTTTTAGATTATATTGCAATGCAATGCCTATAGCAAACGAGTGGTATCCTTTCTCCTTATTTGCACAGAAAGGTGTGCTCATTACGATAGAAGCCGAAAATGTCACTAAAATTGAACTTTACGGTCAGATACTATGGCAGTTCAATGGCTATAGCAAACCAAGAGTATCCTTTCTCCTTATTTTTGCATTAAGTGTGCTGACCACGATATTAGTCGAAGATGTCAATAAAATTGAACTTTTCAGTCAGACTCTATTGCATTGCCATGGCTCTAAGAAACCAAAATATTGTTTACTGCTTGTATATGCAGAAACGCGAGCTCACGACGATATTAGCCGAAAATTTCATTAAAGGTGAACTTTTCAGTCAGATTCTGTTGCAACGCAATTCCTATATCAAACCAATCAGAACTTTCCTCCTTATTTATGCAGATAAGTTTGCTCACCACGGCACTAGTCGAAAATGTCAATACAATTGAACTTTTCAGTCAGATTCGGTTGCATTGCTGTGCTTATAACAAACCAATATATTGATACGCCTTGTATATGCAGAACAGCTAGCTCACCACGATATTAGTCCAGAATGTCAACAAAATTGAATTTTTCAGTCAGATACTATTGCAATTCGATGGCTATAGCAAACCAATTGTATCCTTTCTCCTTATTTTTGCAGTAAGTGTGCTGACCACGATATTAGTCGAAAATGTCTATAAAATTGAACTTTTCGGTCAGATTCTATTGCAATGCAATGGCTATATCAAACCTATAGATCTTTCCTTCGCATTTATACAGAAAAGTGAGCTGACAACGATATTAGTCGAAAATGTCATTAGAATTGAAGTTTTCTGACAGATTCTGTTGCAATGCTATGCCTATAGAAAACCAAGAGGATCTTTTCCCCTTATTTATGTAGAAATGTTTGCTCAAAAAGACATTAGTCGAAAATGTCAGTAAAATTGAACTTTACGGTCAGACGCTATTGCATTGCAACGTCTATAACAAATCAATATATAGATACGGCTCGTATATGCAGAAAACCTTGCTCACAACGATATTACTCGGAAATTTCATTAAAAAAGAGCTTTTCGGACAGATTCGTATGAAATGCAATGGCTATAGCAATCCAATAGGATCTTCCCTCCTTATTTACGCCGAAAAGTTTACTCACCACAATATTAGTCGAGAATGTCATCAAAATTGAATTTTTCAGGCAGATACTGATGCAATACAATGGCTATAGCAGACCAATAGAATCTTTCCTCCCTATTCATGCAGAGAAACCTTCTCACCACGATATTAGTCGAAAAAATTAATAGAATTGATCTTTTCCGACAGATTTTGTTGCAATGCTATGGCTATGGCAAACCTATAGAATCATTCCTTCGCATTTATACAGAAAAGTTTGCTCACCACGATATTAGTCGTAAATGTCAATAAAATTGAACTTTTCATTCATATTCTGTTGCAAAGCAATATCTGTCCAAGCCAATTCCTCCTTATCTACGCAGAAAGGTTTGCTCAACACA
This sequence comes from Eufriesea mexicana, assembly GCF_001483705.2. Taxonomy (NCBI): domain Eukaryota; kingdom Metazoa; phylum Arthropoda; class Insecta; order Hymenoptera; family Apidae; genus Eufriesea; species Eufriesea mexicana. Next base: position 5,424 of record NW_016942696.1, on the reverse strand, counting down.
ATATTAGACGAAAATATCAATAAAATTGACTTTTTATTCAGATTCTATTGCAATTCAGTGGCTATAGCAGACCAATAGAATTTTTCCTCTTTATTCATGCAGAGAAACTTGCTCACGACGATATAAGTCGAAAATGTCAATAGAATTGAACTTTTCCGACAGATACTGTTGCAATGCAGTGGCTTTAGCAAACGAATATGATCTTTCCTCCTTATTTATGCATTAAGTTTGCTGACCACGATATTAGTCGAAAATGTCAATAAAATTGAACTTTTCAGCCAGACTCTATTGCGTTGCCATTGCTATAATAAACCAATAGTATCTTTCCTCCTTATTTATACAGAAAATCGTGCTCACCACGATATTAGCCGAAAATGAAAATAAAATTGAACTTTACGGTCAGATACAATTGCAAATCATTGGCTAAAGCAAACCAATTGTATCTTTTCTCCTTACTTATGCAGCGAGTTCACTGACAACGATATTAGTCGAAGATGTCAATAAAATTGAACTTTTCAGTCAGACTCTATTACATTGCCATGGCTATAATGAATCAATAGTACCTTTCCTCCTTATTAATGCAGAAAACCTTGCTTACCACGATATTAGCCGAAGGTGTCAAGAAAATTGAAATTTTCAGTCAGATTCTATTGCAATGCAATGGCAATAGCAAACCAACAGAACCTTACCTCCCTATTTTCGCAGAAAAGTCTGCTCACCACGATATTAATCGAAAATATCAATAAAATGGAACATTACCGTCAGATTACATTGCAATGCAATGACTATGGCAAACCAATGGTATCCTTTCTCCTTATTTCCACAGAAAAGTGTGCTCACTACGATAAAGGCCGAAAATGTCAATAAAATTAAATTTAACGGTCAGATACTACTGCAATTCGAAGGCCATAGCAAACCAATGGTATCTTTTCTCTTTATTTATGCAGTAAGTTTGCTGACCACGATATTAATCGAAAATGTGAATAAAATTGAACTTTTCTGTCAGAGTCTATTGCATTGCTTTGGCCATAACAAACCAATAGTATCTTTCCCCCTTATTTATGCAGAAAACACTGCTCACCACGATATTAACCGAAGATGTCAAAAAAATTGTACTTTTCATTCATATTCTATTGCAGTGCAATGGCTATAGGTAATCAATAGAATCTTTCCTCCTTATATACGTAGAAAGGTTTGCTCGCATCAATATTAGACGAAAATGTTAATGAAATAGACTTTTCATACAGATTCTATTGCAATGCAATGGCTATAGGAAACCAATAGGATCTTTCCGCCTTATTTATGCAGAAAAGCATGATCACCAAGATATTAGTCGAAAATGTCAATAGAACTGAACTTTTCAGTCGGATTCTATTGCAATGGAATCGTTATAGCAAACCAATAGAATCTTTCCTCCCTATATACGCAGAAAAGTATGCTCACCACGATATTACACGTTAATGTCAATAAAATTGTCTTTTCGTTCATATTCAATTGTAGTGCAATGGCTATAGCAAACAAATGGAATCTTTCCTCCCTATTCACGCAGAAAAGCCTGCTCACCACGATATTAATTGAAAATATCAATAAAATTGAACATTGCTGTCAGATTATATTGCAATGCAATGCCTATGGCAAACCAATGGTATCCTCTCTCCTTATTTACATAGAAAAGTGTGCTCACTGCGATTGAAGCCGAAAATGACAATAAAATTGAACTTAACAATCAGATACAATTGCAACTCAAAGGCTATAGCAAACCAGTAGTATCTTTTCTCCATGTTTATGCAGTAAGCTTGCTGACCACGATATTAGTCGAAAAAGTCAATAAAATTGAACTTAACACTCAGACTCTATTGCATTGCAACGGCTATAACAAACCAGTATATTGATACGGCTTGTATATGCAGAAAACCTTGCTCACAACGATGTTACTCGGAGATTTCATTGAAATAGAGCTTTTCGGGTATGTCCGAATGCAATGCAATGGCTATAGCAAAGCAATAGGATCTTTCCGCCTTATTTATGCAGAAAAGCATGATCACAAAGATATTAGTCGAAAATGTCAATAGAACTGAAATTTTCAGTCGGATTCTATTGCAATGGAATCGTTATAGCAAACCAATAGAATCTTTCCACCCTATATACGCAGAAAAGTATGCTCACCACGATATTAGCCGAAAATGTCATTTGAATTGAATTTTTCAGTCAGATTCTATTGTAATGTAATGGCTGTAGCAAACCAAGAAAATCTTTCCTCCTTATTCATGCGGAAAAACTTACTCACCACGATATTAGTCGAAAATGTCATTAGAATTGAACTTTTCTGACAGGGTCTGTTGCAATGCAGTGGCTATAGCAGACCAATAGAGTCTTTCCTCTTTATTCATGCGGAGAAACTTGCTCATCACGTTATTTGTCAAAAATGTTAATAGAATTAAACTTTTCCGACAGATACTTTTGTAATGCAGTGGCTTTAGCAGCATAATAGCATCTTACCTCCCTATTTACGCAGAAAAGCCTGCTCACCACGATAATAATCGAAAATATCAATAAAATTTAACATTACTGTCAGATTATATTGCAATGCAATGCCTATGGCAAACCAATGGTATCCTTTCTCCTTATTTACACAGAAAAGTGTGCTCACAGCGATAGAAGCCGAAAATGTCAATGAAATTGAACTTTTCATTCATATTCTGTTGCAATGCAGTGGCTATAGCTAACCAGTAGTATCTTTCCTTCTTATTTATACAGAAAATCTTGCTCACCACGATATTAGCCGAAAATGAAAATAAAATTGAACTTTACGGTCAGATTCTATTGTAATTCATTCGCTACAGCAAGCCAGTGGAATCATTCCTTCCTTTTCGGGCAGAAAAGTTTGGCCAACAAGATATTAGTCGAAAATTTTAATGAAATTGAACTTTTCGGTCTGATTCTATTGCAAAGCAATGGCTATATCAAACCAATAGAATCTTTCCTCCCTATATACGCAGAAAAGTGTGCCCACCACGATATTAGCCGAAAATGTCGTTAGAATTGAACTTTTCAGTCAGATTCTATTGTAATACATTCGCTATAGCAAGCCAGTGGCATCATTCATCCTTTTTCGCGCAGAAAAGTTTGGTCAACAAGATATTAGTCGAAAATGTCAATGAAATAGAACTTTTCGGTCAGATTTTATTGCAATGCAAGAGCTATAGCAACCCAATAGCATCTTCCCTCCTTATTTACGAAGGAAGCATTGCTCACCACAATATTAGATGTAAATGTCAATAAAATTTACTTTTCGTTCAGATTCTATTGCAATGCAATGGCTATAGCAAACCAAAAGAATCTTTCCTCCTTATTCATGCAGAGGTACTTGCTCACCACGATATAAGTCGAGAAAGACAATAAAATTGAACTTTTCAGTCAGACGCAATTGCAATGCAGTGGCTATAGCAAACCAATATGGTCTTTCCACCTTATTTATGCATTAAGTTTGCTGACCACGATATTAGTCGAAAATGTCAATAAAATTGAACCTTTCTAGTCAGACTCTATTGCATTGTCATGGCTATAACGAACCATTAGTATCCTTCCTCCTTATTCATGCAGAAAACCTTGCTCTCCACGATATTAGCCGACGATGTCAATAAAATTGAGCTTTTCAGTCAGATTCTATTGCAATGCAATGGCTATAGCAAACCAATAGAATCTTTCCTCCCTATTCAAGCAGAGAAACTTGCTGACCTCGATATTAGTCGAAAAAGACAATAAAATTGTTCTTTTCAGTCAGACTCTATTGCATTGCAACGTCTATAACAAACCAATATATTGATACGGCTTGTTTATGCAGAAAACCTTGCTCACAATGATATTACTCGGTGATTTTCACTCAAATAGAGCTTTTCGGGCAGATTCGAATGCAATGCAATGGCTATAGCAAACCTATAGGATGCGTCCTCCTTATTTATGGAGAAAAGTTTGCTCACCACGACATTAGACGAAAATGTCAGTAGAATTGAACTTTTCCGACAGATTCTGTTACAATGCAGTGGCTATAGCAAGCCAATAGGATCTTTCCTCCTCATTTATGCATTAAGTTTGCTGACCACGTTATTTGTCGAAAATGTCAATAAAATTGATCTTTTCAGCCAGACTCTTCTGAATTGCCATGGCTATAATGAACCTATAGTATCTTTCCTCCGTATTTATACAGAAAATCTTGCTCACCGCGATATTAGCCGAAAATGAAAATACAATTGAACTTAACGGTCAGATACTGTTGCGATTCAGTTGGCTAATGCAAACCAATTGTAACTTTTCTCCTTATTTATGCTGTAAGCTTACTGACCATGAGTTTCGTCGAAAATGTCATTAAAATTGAACTTTTCGGTCAGATTCTATTGCAATGCAGCCGTTATAGCATACCAGTAGCATCTTTCCTCCCTACTTACGCAGAAAAGTCTGCTCACCGCGATATTAATCGAAAATCTCAATGAAATTGAACATTACTGGCAGATTATATTGCAATGCAATGCCTATGGCAAACCAACGGTATCCTTTGTCCTTATTTACATAGCAAAGTGTGCTCACTGCGATAGAAGCCGAAAATGTCAATAAAATTGAACTTAAAGGTCAGATACTGCTGCAAATCAATGGCTATAGCACACCAATGGTATCTTTTCTCGTTATTTATGCAGTAAGTTTGCTGACCACGATATTAGTCGAAAATGTCAATAGAATTGAACATTTCTGACAGAGTCTGTTGCAATGCAGTCGCTGTAGCAAACCAATAGGATCTTTCCTCCTTATTTACGCAGAAACGTTCGTTCACCACAATATTACAAGAAAATGTAAAAAAAATTGACATTTCGTTCAGATTATATTGCAATGCAGTGGCCATAGCAAAGCAATAGAATCCTTCCTGCAGAAAACCTTGCTCACAACGATATTACTCGGAGATTTCATTAAAACACACCTTTTCGCACAGATTCTATTGCAACGCAGTGGCTATAGCAAACCAATAGAATCTTTCCTCCCCATTCAAGCAGAGAAACTTGCTCACCACGACATTAGTCGAAAAAGTCAATAAAATTGAACTTTTCAGTCAGACTCTATTGCATTGCAGTGTCTATAACAAACCAATATATTGATACGGCTTGTGTATGCAGAAAACCTTGCTCACAACGATATTACTTGGTGATTTTCACGCAAATAGAGCTTTTCGGGCAGATTCGAATGCAATGCAATGGCTATAGCAAACCAATAGGATCCGTCCTGCTTACTTATGGAGAAAAGTTTGCTCACCACGACATTAGACGAAAATGTCAGTAGAATCGAAATTTTCAGTCAGATTCTACAGCAATGTAATGGCTATAGCAGACCAATAGAATCTTTCCTGTTTATTCATGCAGAGAAACTTGCTCACCACGA
>NW_016942695.1:0-720 GCF_001483705.2 Eufriesea mexicana | reverse complement strand
ATGGATGTATGTAAGGACGTATGTATGGATGTATGTATGGATGTATGTATGGCTGTATGGATGTATGGATGGGTCGATTTATGGATGTGTGGATGTATTAATATATGGATGGATGGATGTATGGATGGATTGATGTATGGATCGATGGGTGTATGGATGGGTACTTGTATGGACGGTTGGATGTATGGTTCGATGGGTGTATGGATGGGTGGATGTATGGATGGATGGGTGTATGTTAAGATGGATGTATGTATCGAAGGATGAATGGATGGGTGGTTGTATGGCAGGATGGATGTATGGAAGGCTTGTCGTATGGATGGATGAATGTATGGGCTGATGGCCGTATGGACGAATGGATGGATGGTTGTGTTGAAGTATGTATGATGGATGTAGGGATGAAAGGATGTACAGGAGAATGGATGTATGGATGGATTGAGGTATGGATTTATGTATGGATGGATGTATGAATGTATGATTGGATGGATGTATATATGTATGGATGTATGGAATGGTGGATGTAAGGATGGTGAAGTTGCGGATGGATGGACTTTTGCATGTACGGATGCATGAATGTATGGATATATGAATAGATGGATGTGTGAATGGATGGATGTAAGGATGTATGGATGTATGGATGTATGCATGTATGGAAGTATATATGTATGAATGTATGGATGTAAGAATGTGTGGATGTATGCATGTATGGATGTATGCATGTAT
>NW_016942694.1:0-483 GCF_001483705.2 Eufriesea mexicana | reverse complement strand
GACCACAATTACCGGGTTCTCCAGGTTCTAGTCGAGTACAGTAGAGCACTGCGGAGCGAAGAAATCCACCGCATGGCAGCGTATATAAAAAAAATTCAAAGCTATCCTCTCCCAACCTAACCAAGCGAAACATAAGCAAACGAAGCGTAACCCAACCTGGGTTGACACCAACCCTATTGCAGGCCTCCCCAGAGCCAAGCAGAACATACAAGAGAACAGCGGAGCGCAGGGAACTCCGAATAGCAGTGTATAACCCAAATCTCAACGCCATTCTAATAAATGTAACCTATTTCGTAGCCTAACCACGCATAACCTAACTCAGACTATCGTGCCACGACCGCTACTGCTGGTCTCCCAAGAGTCGACCAGAGCATAGTAAAGCAATGTATAGCGCAGGAACACACCGAACAACTGTGTATTGCACAAAATTCAAAGCTTCACTACCCTAACATTACCAAGCGTAGCATAGCCGAACGCTTCCTC
>NW_016942693.1:0-1618 GCF_001483705.2 Eufriesea mexicana | reverse complement strand
AGCATAACCTAACCTTATATGACGAGACCGCTATTGCTGCTCCACCAAGACAAGCAGAATGTTTTTGAGCACAGTGATGCGCATAAACCCTCCGCATTGTAGTGAATAGCACAGAAATCAGGCATACCATGACCTAACCCTACCTTACCTAACCCATCTGAACGTAGTGTAAGTAAGCATGGCGAGACGAGACCAATATTTCTGGCATCCCCATAGCGGAGCAGGGAATGTTAGAGCACAGTAGACCGCTGACACCCATCGAATAGCAGTGAATAGCACAATCTCAGTGGCGTATCCTAACCTAGCCGAACGTAACACATCCAAACGTAGCCAAACGCAACCTAACATGACGAGACAACTATTTCTGGTCTGCACCGAGTGAAGCAGAATGTAATAGAGCACAGTAGATCACAGGACTCCACCGAACAGCAGTGTAAAGCGCAGAAGTCCATGTAGCCTATCCCAACCAAGGCAACCGTGACATGCCCGAACGTAACATTACTCTACGTAACTTGACGAGACCACCGTTGCTCGTCTGCACAGAGGCGAGAAGGATGCTCCAAAGCACAGTATAAAGCAGATATCCACCGCACTGCAGTGAATAGCACAAAATCCGTAGATACGCTTGCACAAACTGACCAAACCTAACCTAACCAAGCGTAGTATAGCGCAGTATAACGTGCAGCGACCACTGCACCAGGCCAACCCGTAGCCAGGCAGAATATAATAGACCACAGTGGAACAGAGAAATCCACCGTATTACAGTGTGAAGCACAAAAGTCAAAGTAACCCATCCTAACCTAGCCAAGTGTAACATATACAAAGGTAGCCTAACTCAACCTAACATGACGAGACAACGATTGATGACCCTTAGAGAAAATTAGTATGCAGAATGCCCCGAATTGCAGTGAATATCGTAAAAGTCGACGATATCCTAACATAACCGGTCTTAACTTAACCTAACCGAACGTAGCATATACCAACATAACGTGCTGCGACCACTGCTGCTGGCCTCGCTTGATCCAAGCAGAAGATAGCAGAGCCCAATGGATCACAGAAATCCACCGAATAACAGTGTATACTACGAAAGCCGTAGCTACCCTAACCAAACTTAACCTAACCTTACCTAACTTAACGTAACCAAACACAACCTGACGTGCCAATGCCAATATTGCTCACATCCCCAGAGTCCAGAAGAGTATAGTAGAGCCACGAGGAGCGCAGAAATCTACCGAATAGCCATGTATAGCAAAAAAGTCGTAGTCTTACTCTCATAACTTAACCGAACGTAACATAGCCAAACATGACCTGAAGAAACCCAACGTGCCTGGACCACTATTGCAAGCATCCACAACGCCAGGCAGTACGTAATAGAGGAGACTGGAGCGCAGAGGACAATAGAACGGCAATGAATAGCAGAAAAGTCAAATTCATCCTAATCCAACCCAGACTATCCTACTCTAATCAAACGCAACCTAACGAAACCTAACGAGACGAGATCAATACTGCTGGCTTCCCAGGGCCACGCAGAACATATTAGATCACTGTAGAGTGCAGGAATCAATCACACTGCAGTGTATAGCGCAAAAGTCAGAGATACCCCGACCAAACCGAACCA
>NW_016942692.1:0-547 GCF_001483705.2 Eufriesea mexicana | reverse complement strand
TGCACAACAGTAAGGTCAAAGATATCCAAAACTATCCCAAGCAAACGAAACCCAATCTAACGTTGAAAAACACAAGTTAACGTGCCGCGACTGCCATTGCTGGCCTGCCTAGGGTCTTGCAGATTTGAGTAGAGCACAGTGGAGGGCAGGAGTCCACCTAGTATCTGTGTCTAGCATGAAAGTCGAAGCCACCCTGACCTAACTTAGCCTGACTTAACCTAACCGTACGTAACATAACACAACCCAACGTGCCACGACCACTATTTCCCGCATCCCGAGCGCCGAGCACAGTATAGTAGAGCAAAGTAAATCGCTGCATTTCGCCGGATAACTGCGCATAGCACAATAGTCAAAGATACCGTATCCTAACCTGACCAAGCGTAACACAACAGAAGGCAGCCTAGCTGGATCTAACGCGCCGAGACCACTTCTGCTGGCCAGCCCAGCGCCAACGAGAGCATATTAGAGCACAGTAGAGCGTAGAAGCCCACATAGTAGCAGTGTATAGCACAAAAGTCAAAGCTATACTATCCCAACCGTACCAAAC
>NW_016942691.1:0-1094 GCF_001483705.2 Eufriesea mexicana | reverse complement strand
TCCATACATACACCCACACACATCCATACATACATCCATCCATTCATCCATACGTACATCCATCCACACATCCATACATACATCCAAGGATGTATCCTTAGATACATCCGTACATGCCACCATACATCCACCAATACATGCATCCATACATACGCCGTTCCATGCACGCTTCCATACGTCCATACATATATGCGTTCATACATCCATCCATATATCCATACATACATCCATCCATACATCCCTACATACACCCATACAAACATCAATACATACATCCATGCCCACATCCATACATCCGTTCACCCAGCCATCCATACTTCAATCTTTGCGTACACACAACCATACATACAGCCATCCATCCATACATCCATCCATCCACACACCGATTCTTCCATACACCCATCCATCCATACATCCATCGACCAATAAATATATCCTTCCATACATCCGTCCACAAATCCATCAATCCACCATTATATCCATACATACATCCATACATACATCAATACATGCATCCATACATTCACCAATACATTCGTCCATACATACATCCATACATACGTCCTTCCATACATCCCTACATACATATATACATACATCCATTCAAACATACATACATACATCCATGCATACATCCATCCGTCCATACAGCCATCCATCCATACATACATTAATCGGTGCTTCCACGCTTCCATACGCCCATTCATCCATACGTCCACCAATCCATACATCCGTCGACCCATACAGCCATACATACATACATCCACACATCCACACATACATCCATACTTCCACACATCCATACATTCAAACATGCATGCATACATACATTCTTATATCCATTCATTCATACATACATACAACCACGCATGCATACATCCATACATGCATACATTCATACATCCATCCATCCATACATCCATCCATCCATACATCCATCCATCCACACACCCATACATCCACAAATCCATTCACCCATACACTCATCCATCCATACATACCTCCATTCATACATCCATATGTACATAAACACAAACATCCATACATACATCCATGAATACATCCTTCCATTCATCCGTACAAACATCCATACA
>NW_016942690.1:0-258 GCF_001483705.2 Eufriesea mexicana | reverse complement strand
TTCTATCCTTCCTCTATATTTAAGCAGAAAATCTTGCTCACCACGATAATTGACGAAAATGTCAATAGAATTGATCTTTTCCGTCAGACTCTATTGCATTGCATTTGCTACAGCAAACCAATTCGATCTTTCGTCCTTATTTATGTAGAATATCTAGCTCACCACGATATTTGTCGAAAATGTCACTAAATTTGTACTTTTAAGACATATTCTATTGCAATGCAATGGCTATTGCAAACCAATAGAATCTTACCTAGT
>NW_016942689.1:0-1590 GCF_001483705.2 Eufriesea mexicana | reverse complement strand
CGCTTCTATGGCTTTCTGCGTTCTTCTGTCCACTAATGTGCTCTGGTTGTCTCTGGGGTGGCCAGCATTAGTGGTCGCGGCACCTTAGGTTGAGTTATATTGCGGTTGTTTATGTTACGGTTGGTTAGGTTCGGAGGGGATAGCTTTGACTTTAGTGCTGTTGTTTGTTATTATTTGGTTTTCTGCGCCATACCGTACTCAGCTGCATTCAGCTTGGCTTAGGGAAGGCCAGCAATAGTGGCCTCTGCACCTTACGTTGGGTCAGGTTACGTTCGGTGTAGGTTGGGCCAGGCTACGCTCGGTCAGGGTAGCTATAACTTTTGCGCTGTACACTGCAGTTCGTTGCATTTCTGCGACCTACTGCGCTCTAGTACTTCCTGTTTGGCTCTGTGAAGGGCAGCAATAGCGGTCTTGGCACTTTAGGTTGAGGTAAGCTATGTTTCGTTATGTTCTGTTGGGTTGGGTTTGGTTTTGGTAGCCTTGGCCTTTTTTATGCACACTGCGATTCTATGGATTTCAGCGCCCTACTCTCCACCATCGTGCTCTGCTGGGCACGGCGGAAGCCAGCAGTAGCGGTTAAGGCCGGTAGGCTGAACTATGTTGCGTTCTGTTATGTTACGTTGACTAGGTTATTAGGGTATGACTTTAACTTTAGTGCTATGGTCTGATATCAGGCGTATATCTGCGCCCTTCTGTACTCTAATATATTCAGCTTTGCTCTGAGATGGCCAGCAATAGTGGTTTCGTCACGTTATGTTGTGCTTTGTTACTTTCGGTTAGGTTGGGCTAGGCTAAGCTTGGGTGGGGTAGCTTCAACTTTTGTGCTGTGCAGTGCAATTCGGTAGAATTCTTCGCTCAACTGTGCTCTAGTATGTCCTGCTTGTCTCTGGGAAGGGCGGAGATAGTGGTATCTGCACTATAAATTGAGTCAGGTTACGTTCTGTTAGGTTGGGTCAGGCTCCGTTTGGACAGGGTAGCTTTAACTTTTGTGCCGTTCACTTCTATTCTGCGGATTTCTGCGCTCCAATGTGCTCTAGTATTTCCTGCTCGGCTCTGCGGCGGGCAGCAATAACAGTCACGGTGCGTTAGGTAGAGTTATATTCTGCTTGGCTATGTTCTGTTGGCTTGGGTTTGGATTGGGTAGCATGGTCCTTTCTGATGTACACTGCGATTCTATGCATTTCTGCGTCCTGCTCTCCACTAATGCGTTCCGTTTGGCTCTGGCGAGGACAGCAGTGGTGGTCGCGGCATGGTAGGTTGGGTTGTGTTATGTTTGGTTATGTTACGATCGGCTATGTCAGGAGAGGATAGCCTCGACTTTAGTGCTATAGTCCGCGATTATGTGTATTCCTGCGTATTACAGTGCTGTAATGGTTTCAACTTGTCCCCGGGAAGGCAATAAATATTGCCCTCGGTGCGCTATGTTGTGTCAGGTAACGTTGGGTAAGGCTGGGTTGTGCTAAGTTTGGCCAGGGTTGCTTTAACTTTTACGCTATACACTGCTACTCGGTTGATCTCCGCGTTTTACTCTGCTCTAGCATGCCCTGCTTGACTCTGGGGAGGGCAGTAACAGCGGTTTCAGCACGTTAG
>NW_016942688.1:0-283 GCF_001483705.2 Eufriesea mexicana | reverse complement strand
AGCAATTCTATAGTATCTGGATGGAAAACTCAGTTTTATTGGCATTTTCGACTAATATCGTGGTGAGCTGACATCCCTGCATAAATATGGAGGAAAGATTCTACTGGCGAGCTATAGCCAATGCAGTGCTACAGAATCTGGCTGGAAAATGCAACTTTATTGATATTTTCGACTAATATCGTGGTGAGGTAGCTTTCTTGCATAAATACGTAGGAAAGATTGTATTGGCCAAATATGGCCATTGCAATTCTATAGTATCTGGATGGAAAATTCAGTTTTATTG
>NW_016942687.1:4848-5685 GCF_001483705.2 Eufriesea mexicana | reverse complement strand
GACTACTGGGCTGCACACCGCTATACGGTTGATTTCTTCGCCCTACTGTGCTCTATCGTTTTCCTCTTCGCTCTTGGAGGCCAGCAATAGTGGTGGTGGCACGATCGGTTGAATTACGATACCCTTGGCTTGGTCGGGGTAGTCTAAGTTTGGTTAGGATGGCTTTGACGTTTGCGCTATACAGCGCTATACGCTAGGATACTACGCTCTACCGTGCTCTGGTATGCGGTGCCTGGCTACGGTGAGGCCAGCAGTAGTGCTCTCTGCAGGTTAGGCTGAGATACGTTGCGTCTGGTTAAGTTACGTTTGGTTTGGTTTGGTTAGGATACCTTTGTCTTTTGCGCTATACACTGCAATGCGGTGGATTACTGCGACCTCCTATGCTGAAGTGTATTCTGCTAGGATCTGGAGGTGCAGGCGATAGTGGCATCGGTACGTTATGTGGAGCTCTGCTACGTTTGGCTGTGTGACGTTTGAATATGTTAGAATAGTGTAGCTTCGACTATTGTGCAATGCACAGCGATTCTACGGATTCCTGCGCCCTATTCTTCTCTAATATGTTCTGCTTTGCTCTGAGGAGGGCAGCAATAGTGGCCGCGGCGCGTTTGTCTCTTTATGGTTACATTTCGTTAGGTTAAGTATGTTTGGGTTTGCTTGGGATATCTTTGACTTTTGTGCTCTATACTGCCATGTAATGAAATTCCTCGTTCCGCTCTCGTCTAATGTGATCGACATGGCGAAAGGGAGTCCAGCAATAATGGTCTATGCACGTTAGGTTGAGATATGTTACATTTGTTTATGCTATGTTTGGTTATGTTAGGTCAGGATGTCTTTGAC
>NW_016942687.1:0-556 GCF_001483705.2 Eufriesea mexicana | reverse complement strand
ACTCTCGCGGTGTACACTGTCATTCGGTGCAATACTGCGCTCTACTGTGCTTCACTATGCTTCACTATGCTTAGCCTTGTGGAGTCCAGCAACAGTGGCCGCGGCTCGCGGTGTTAAGTTAAGCTTCGTTCAGTTAGGTTAGGTTCGTTTCTGTTAGGCTTGCGTGGTTTCGACATTTCAGCTATACACTGAGATTCTATGGATTTCTGCGCCCTACTCTCCTCTAATATGTTCTGCTTGGCTCTGAGGCGAGCAGCAATAGAGGTCTCGGTGGGTTAGGACGAGTTAGGTTACGTTTGGTTGCGCTTCGTTTGGCTAGGTTAGGATAGGTTATCTTTGACTTTGTGCTGTACACTGCTATTCTATGGTTATCTGTGCTCTGCTCCCCTCTAATATATTCTGCTTGGATCTGAGGAGGGCAGCAATAGAGATCTCGACACATTAGGAAGCGTCAGGTAACGTTTGGTTGCGTCATGTTTTGCTAGGTTAGGACAGGATAGCTTTGACTTTTGTTCTATAGGCTGCTTTACGGTGGATTTCTGCGCTCTCATGTGTC
>NW_016942686.1:0-1451 GCF_001483705.2 Eufriesea mexicana | reverse complement strand
TATAGCAGGCCAATAGTACCTACCCACCTTATTTTTGCAAAAAAGTTAGCTCACAACGATATTGGTCGAAACTGTCCATAAAAGTGAATTTTCCAGGAGCAGTCTATAGCATTGCAATGCCTGTAGCACGCCAATAGTATCTTGCCTCCATATTTATTCAAGAAAGGCAGGAAACTACGATATTACTCGAAAATGTCAGTAAAATTGAATTTTCCATCCAAATTCCAGAGCATTGCAATGGCTATAGCACGCCAAAAGAATCTTTCCTCCTTACCAATGCAAGGAAGCTAGCTCACCACGATATTAGTCGAAAATGTCAATAAAATTGAATCTTTTTCCAGCCAGATACTATAGAAATACAATGGGTATAGCAGGCCAATAGTACCTACCCACCTTATTTTTGCAAAAAAGTTAGCTCACAACGATATTAGTCGAAACTGTCAATAAAAGTGAATTTTCCAGGAGCAGTCTATAGCATTGCAATGCCTGTAGCTCGCTAATAGAAGCCTTCCTCCCTATTTACGTCTTTCCTCCTTATTTACGCAAGAAAGTAAACTTACCACGATATTAGTCGAAAATGTCAATAAAATTGAATTTTCCAGCCAGATTTTACAGCATTGCAATGGCTATAGCACGCCAAAAGGATCTTTCCACCTCTCCTATGCATGGAAGTTAGCTCACCACGATATTAGTCGAAGATGCCAATAAAATTGAACTTTCCAGCCTGATTCTATAGCATTGCAAAGGATATGGCACGCCAATAGAATAGAACCTCCCTATTTATGCTAGAGAGTCAGCTCACCACGATATTTGTCGAAAATGTCAATATAATTGTATTTTCCAGCCAGATTCTATACGATTGCGATGGCTACAGCGGGTCAATAGAATCTTTTCTCTTTATATATGCAAGAAATGTAGATCACCACGATATTAGTGGAAAATGTCAGTAAAATTGAATTTCCATGTAGATTCCAGATCATTGCAACTGCTATAGCGCGCAATTTGAATCCTTCATCCTTATTTATGCATGAAAGTTAGCTGACCACGATATTAGTCGAAAATGTCAATAAAATTGAATTTTCCAACAACATTCATTATCATAGCATTGCAATGGCTATAGCGCGCCAATTGAATCTTTCATCCTTATTTATGCATGAAAGTTAGCTGACCACGATACTAGTCGAAAATGTCAATAAAATTGAATTTTCCAACCACATTCATTATCATTGCAATGGCTGTAGCGCGCCAACAGAACTTTTGCTCCTTATTTATCCAAGAAAGGTAGCTCACCATAATATTAGTCGAAGATGACAATAACATTGTTGTTTCCAGCCACATTCTATGGCATTGCAATAGCTATAGCACGACAATAGAATTTTCCCTCCTTTCTTATGCATGGAAGTCAGCTCACCACGATATTAGTCGAAAATGTCAATAACATTTTATATTCC
>NW_016942685.1:0-263 GCF_001483705.2 Eufriesea mexicana | reverse complement strand
TGGCAGTTCTTGCCATTAGGTTGAGGGCGTTAGGCGACCTAATCGCCAAGCTGTGACAGCTTACAGATTTTGAATAGACCTATCCTCTGGCAAGTAGTGCACTGTACATGCCATTGGATTGAAGGCGTTCGGCGATATATTCACCAGGCGGTAGCAGGTTACAGATTTTGAATAGACCAATTCTCTGGCATGTAGATGGATGTAGTTGCCATTGGTTGAAGACGTTAGGCGACCTATTCTCCAAACTATGACAGATTATAAAT
>NW_016942684.1:0-639 GCF_001483705.2 Eufriesea mexicana | reverse complement strand
AATCGTAAGCCAGCTCATCCTAACGTGCCCAGACCACTACTGCGGACCTCTACATAACATAGAGGATTATACTAGCACATACTATGGCGCAAAAGTCCGCCGCATTGTCGCGTAATACATAGAAGCCTAAGATATCCTAACCTATCCTGACCTAACTTTACCTAACCGAACGTTGCCTAGTACATCATAACATGCCGATACCGATATTCCTAGCCTTCCCAGAGCCATACAGAGTATACTAGAGCACGGTAGAAGGCAGAATCCCTCCGCATTGCTGTGTAACGCACACAAGCCGGAGGTATCCTGACATAACCTGACCAAGCCTAACATAGCCAAACGTAGCCTAGCCCAACATAACATGCCGATACTGCTATTGCTCCCTTGACAGCACAGTAGAGTACAGACAACCGCCGAATAGCAGTGTATAGCACAAAAGTCGAGCATATACTGACCTTATCTGACCTAACCTAACCTAACCAAACGCAGCCTAGCACAACATAACGTACCGACACCGCTATTGCTGTCCTTCGTGCAGCCAAGCTGAACATATTAGAGCTCATCAGAGCTCAGGAACGTACCGAATAGCAGTGTATAGCACAAAACTCCTATCTACCCTCTTCCAAACTAACCAATTGTAAA
>NW_016942683.1:0-1407 GCF_001483705.2 Eufriesea mexicana | reverse complement strand
TTCCTGCGGCAATTCTAGAATGATAAATGGGTCGATTAATCATAGCTAGAGAAATTAACAATTAAAGATATAGTGCTGTGTACAGCATCCCTCTTAGTACCATAGCAATTGGTATGAAGTATCCGCCATAAATTCTATAGCAATCCAAGAATGGTCGAAGGATAGGCAAATGAACGATAGAGATATTAACAACCGACGATAACGAACTGAGTATACACCTTTAAACAGATGTATAGTACTTTTATTTATCTATAAGCTGAACAATTGCTTTCTGTAACAATTCTAGAATAATCAACAGAAACACGAATTGTCGGCACAGATATTAAGAAATGTCAATACTGTAACCATTTACAGAGCCCCATGCACATCTACGCAGTAAAATATCCTCTGCGTCAACCTATTCACGGATCATGTAATTTCTACAGCAATTCCAACATGAACAATGGTTAGATAAGTTATTGGACGGGATATCAATAGCCAACTGTAGTGTAATTAGTATAGGCATATAGATAATTCCATAAAAATTGGTCTAAGCTATAGGCGGACATCTCACCTTCTATAGCAATTCACTAGCGATCAATGGATATATCAGCTATTGCCAGAGATACTAACAATTGACAAACAAATAACTGAGTATATCCATCAACGCGGTACTACAGCCATTGGCGTAGTGCATATTGTCATCGTCCTTGATCCAGATAAGTTCGAGGATTATCAAGGGATAGATAAGATGTCGCTGGAGACATTGACATATGGCAACACAGTACTGAGTGTAATCATCTACGCAGTATATATAGACAGAGGATTAATCTATTCGCGGAAAACTTCGGCTGCGCGGTAATTATCTAAGGATCAACCCACACACCAATTATTGCCTCATATACATGCACAATTGATAATGTAGTACTGGGTATAGTAGTCTATATCGTGCCTTATTCATTGCATAATTTTATCGACAGATCATCTAACTCCTACAGAGATGCTAGAATTGTTAATGAATACATCAATTATCGCCGCAGAAATTTTCAATTGACTACAGGGCACTGAGTATAGCCATCATGAAGGAAATGTTGCCATTGCAATGATCTGTTCACCGATGATATATTATCTATTGTAGTTCCAGAACGACAAAGGACATATCATATATCGCCTAAGATATTAACAATTTACAATATATTTGTAACGGTAGTCATCTATAATTTTCTATAGCCACTGGGCTAATCTATCCAAGGATTAGGTACACTATATAGCAATAAGTGGATCAGCAAATGTATGAACTCTGGTTGGAGATAATAATACTTGTCCATACAGTACTGCGTACAGTCATCAACATGGTGCTACAGGCGTTGAATTAACCTATTCAAAGATGGTTCCAATTTCATAGCAATTCCAGAATGATTAATGGAT
>NW_016942682.1:0-588 GCF_001483705.2 Eufriesea mexicana | reverse complement strand
CTGTTGCATTACAGTGACTTTAGCCCGCCAAAAGATTTCTACATCCTTTTTTGTGCACGATAGTCAGACCAACAATATATTAGTCGAAAATGACAATAAAATCGTATTCTCCAGCCAGATTCTATAGCATTGCGATGGCCATAGCACGCCAATAGAATCCCCCCGCCAACCTATTTATGTAAGAAAGTTAGGTCACCACGATATTAGTTTAAAATGTCAATAAATTTGAATTTTCCAGCCAGATTCTATAGCACTGCAATGGCCATTGCACGCCAATAGAATCTTTCCCCCTTTATTTTTGCAAGAAAGCTAGCTCACCACGATACTAGTTAAAAATGTCAATAAAATTGAACTTTCAATAATGATTCTATAGCATTGCAATGGCTACAGCACGCCAACAGAATCTTTCCTCCATATTTATGAAAGAAGGTTTGCTGACCTCTATACTTGCCGAAAACGTCAATAAAATTCCCGTTTCCCTCCAGATTCTATAGCACTGCAATGGCTATATCACGCCAACAGCATTTTCCCCCTCGTTTATGAAAGAAAGCTAGCTCGCCACGATACCAGTTAAAAATGTCAATAAAA
>NW_016942681.1:315-589 GCF_001483705.2 Eufriesea mexicana | reverse complement strand
GGCGAAATCGGATCTAATCACCAAGCTATGGCAGCTTATAGGCTTTGAATAGACTTATTCTCTAGCAAGTAGGTGGCTGTACTTGCCATTAGATTGAATGCGCAAGGCCATCTATTCACCATGCTATAACAGGTTATAGATTTTAAATAGACCTATTCTCTGGCATGTAGATCACTGTACATGCAATTGAATTGAAGGCGTTAGGCGATATATTCACCGAGCGGTAGCAGGTTGCAGATTTTGAATAGACCAATTCTCTGGCAAGTACATGGCT
>NW_016942681.1:0-264 GCF_001483705.2 Eufriesea mexicana | reverse complement strand
ACAGATTTTGAATAGACCTATTCTCTGGCAAGTAGATGGCTGCACTTGCCACAGGATTGAAGGCGCTAGGCGATCTATTCACCAAAATATAACAGATTATGGATTTTGAATAGACCTATTCTCAGGCAAGTAGATGGCTGTACTTGCCGTGGGATTGGAGGCGATAGGCGATCCACTCACCAAGCTATAACTGATTTTGATTTTGAATAGACCATTTCTCTGGCAAGTAGATGGCTGTACTAGCCATTGGATTGAAGGCGTTAA
>NW_016942680.1:0-816 GCF_001483705.2 Eufriesea mexicana | reverse complement strand
TGGATGTATGGATGTACGTATGGATGAATGTACTGATGTATGTATGGGTGTATGTATTGATGTTAATATGGATGCATGTATGGACGTTTGTACGTAAGGATGTATGAATGAATGGCCGTATTTGCGTTATGGATGTACGGATGTAGGTATGCTTGGATGCATGTATGTAAGAATATATGGATGTACGGAGGCATGGATGTATCGATGTGTGTGTGGACGAATCGATGGGTGAATGGACGGAAGAATGGATGTATGTATGGATGCTTGTATGGATGAATGTATGGATGGATGTATGGATGGATGCATGCATGGATGTGTGTATGGATGCATTTACGGATGTGTCTATGGATGTATGTATGGATGAGTGTATGGGGGTATGCATGGATGTATGGATACATGTATGTATGGATGTATGCATGTGTGGATGTGTGGATGTTTGGATGTATGGACGTAAGGATATACGAATGTATGGATGTACGTGTGTATGGATGTATGGATAGATGAATGGATGTATAGATGTATGTATGTATGTATGTATGGATGAATGAATTGATGGATGTATGTATGGATGGATGTATGGGTTTATGTATGTATGGATGTTTATATGTATGGGTGTATGGATTTATGTACGTATGGATGGATGAGTGCATGGGTGTGTGTA
Source organism: Eufriesea mexicana (assembly GCF_001483705.2). Taxonomy (NCBI): domain Eukaryota; kingdom Metazoa; phylum Arthropoda; class Insecta; order Hymenoptera; family Apidae; genus Eufriesea; species Eufriesea mexicana. The sequence goes on along the minus strand of NW_016942680.1, from coordinate 155 downwards.
TTTGTGGATGTATGGATGTGTGCATGTATGGATGTATGGATGGATGGATGTATGAATGCATGGACGTATGGATGGATGGATGAATGAATGGTTGGATGTATTGATGTATGGACGTTTGTATGCTTGGATGTATGAATGTATGGCCGTATTTCCGT
>NW_016942679.1:0-673 GCF_001483705.2 Eufriesea mexicana | reverse complement strand
ACAACGTTTGGTTACGTTACTTCAGTTGGGGTTAGGTCTGGATAGATATGACTTTTCTGCTATACACAGCGATTCTATGGATTTCTGCACTCCCCTTTCCTCTAGTAAGTTCTGCTCGACACAGTGGTCGCCAGCAATAGTAGTCTCGGCACGTACGTTTCAGCTCTGCTACGTTCGGTTGTGTTACGTTTGGTGAGGTTTGGGTAGTATAGTTCAGGCTTTTGTGCTGCGCACTGCTATCCGCGGAATTCTGTGCTCCACTGTTTTTTAATATTTTCTGCTTGGCTCTGTGGTAGCCAGAATCAGTGGCCTCGGCACGACAGGTTGTGTTAGGTTCTCTTTCGTTAGGTTAGGTTATTAGGTTAGGTTTGGTCAGTATTTCTTCGACTTCTGTGCTATTCACTGCTACTCGATGAATTTCTGTGCTCTACATTGCTCCACTATATTCTGCTTGGCTCCGGGGATGCCAGAAGCAGCGGTCGCAGAAGGTGGTGCAGAGGTATGCTACGTTTGGTTAGGTTAGGTTAGGTCACATTAGGTCCTGATATCTTCGACTCCTGTGCTCTGGTACAGCCTGCCAGTGGGGCCAGCAATAGTGGCCGCGCCATGCTAGGTGATTTGGGTTACGTTTGGATATGTTGCGTTAGGATGCATTAAGGGAGTCTACTCTGAC
>NW_016942678.1:0-676 GCF_001483705.2 Eufriesea mexicana | reverse complement strand
TAGAGATCTCGGTTCGAAAGGCATAGTTATTCTACACACGGTTAGGTTAAGCTTGGCGTGGCTGGGATGACTTCGAATTTTGTGCTATACACTGCTATTCGGTGGATGTTTGCGCTCTGCTGTGATCTAACATTCTCTGGTTGGTGATATGGAGGCCAGAAGTAATGGCCGCGGCACGTTATGCTAAGTTCGGTTGCGTATGGTTATGTTACGTTTGGTTAGATTACGAGAGGATAGCTTCGACTTTTGTGCTGTGCCCTGGTATTCGGAGGATTTCTCCGCACTGCTCTGCTCTAATGTGACCTGCTTTTCTCTGGGAGAAATTGTGACCGCGGCACGTTAGCTAGAGTTATGTTACGTTTGTTTGTGCTATGCTTGCATGGGTAATGTTTGGATAGCTTTTACCTTTCTACTATACACTGCCATGCTATTAACTACTGCACTGCATTCTCCTCTAATATGCGCTGTTTGGCAACGGGGGGCCAGCAATAGTCGTCGCTGCGCGTTATGTTGTGTATCCCATGTCAGGTTAGGGTATGTTTGTCTGTGTTGGGTATGGGTATATTTGACTCTTCTGCAATACACTGCGATTCTACGGATTTCTGCGCTCTACTCTCCTCTAATGTGTTCAGTTTGGCTCTGGGGATGCTAGCAGTACAGGTCCCTGCTCGCTAGG
>NW_016942677.1:0-589 GCF_001483705.2 Eufriesea mexicana | reverse complement strand
GCAAGTAGATAGCAGTACTTGCCATTGGGCTGAAGGCGTTCGGCGATCTATTCACCAAGCTATATCAGGTTATAGATTTTGATCTGACCTATTCTCTGGCAAGTAGATGGCTGTACTTGCTATTGCATGGAAGGCGATAGGCGAACTATTCACCAAGCTATTACAGATTATAGATTTTGAATAAACCTATTCTTTTTTGCAAGTAGATGGCTGTAATTGCCGTTTAATTGGAGGCGATAGACGGTCTATTCACCAAGCTATAACAGACTATAGATTTTCAATAGACCTCTTCTCTGGCAAGACGATGCCTGTACTTACCGTTGGATTGAAGGCGTTAGGCGATCCATTCAGCATGCTATAACAGATTATTGAATTTGGATACACCAATTCTCTGGCAAGTAGATGGCTGTACTTGTCATTGGATTGAAGGCGTTATGCGACCTATTCACCAAGTTACAACAGATCATAGATTTTGAATAGACCTTTTCTCAGGCAAGTAAATAGCAGTACTTGCCATTGGATTGATGGCGTTAGGCGATCTATTCACCAAGCTCTAACAGGTTATAGGTTTTGAATAGGCTTATTCTCT